>NW_018164577.1:537402-593647 GCF_001263595.1 Phalaenopsis equestris
CGTTCGCGAGTAATCGAGTCACAAAGGGTTCACCTAAGGCTGTTGATCCTATAGGAACTCAATTTCGGGCCCTCTACATGTTGGTCCTTAGCCCTTACAACTAGAAGTTGAGTGCTCGGAACCACTCATGCGAGTTCTTCACAAAAATGAGTCAAGAAGTGGCTTGAAGTTCTACGGGAGGTGGGCTCCATTGCTAGTCCGCTAGGATTGTCAATAAGAACTCCTAAAGCTAGATCCTAGGTTCTAAGAGTAGAAGACTAAGACCTCACTAAAATGAGGTCAACAGCATCCAGTAGCAAAGTGCATTTTAAGAGAATTCTTGGCTATTATACACTTTTAACTTCTGAACTTCTAGTTTTGCATCTTTATTTTAACAAACAATACTTAAAAAGACTTTAAGAAATATTTTTCTTTCTATACTGTTACAAAGAACATGGAATTTGGGAGGCACAGATTGAAGATTGGCAAACCCCCATATTGCAGGACAAGAATCTTCCTTCCTGGTAGCTTCCAAAACTCGTATAAACTAATAAACTTTTTAAAGGAAGTATTTTTATGTTAAAATATTCTTTCCAGGTACCCTCCTACTCTTTTCAATCAACTCTACTATCTAAATGCTGGTGGCGCAATTTGGACTGGTAATTTCGCACATTAATCTAAGATCATCAAAGTATTGTTTTACTAATAAATGGAATCTTAATCTGCTTTCCTCAACAGATGGACTGCCTTCCATTCAAAACCTAGTCAGCATTGAAGAAAGAAAATTCTATCTTGACCCTTCAAGCTTAAATCAGAATGTCAAGACTAATCCTTTAGTAAGCAACACCGCCGCTGGTATTCTCACCAAAATGACTTCATTGATGGAGGTTCCACACTCTCATATTGCACCAAAACCTGCCTTGGGAACATCACTGCTTCTCGAGGGAGAAGAAAATGTTGGCCAATTCTTGTATCTTGAAGGAAGCGAATATCATATGTTCAACACTTACGACGTTCATTTTTACTCGTCTTTTGCTCTCCTCATGCTATTCCCAAAACTCGAGTTAAGCATCCAAAGAGACTTCGCTATGGCAGTGCTGATACACGACCCCGAGAACATTAAACCCATTTTCGGTCACGAAAAGGCTCCGCGAAAGGTTTTTGGAGCGGTTCCTCATGATCTCGGACAAAACGATCCATGGTTTGAGATAAATTCTTATAACCTCCATGACTCGAATAGATGGAAAGATCTTAATCCTAAATTCGTTCTTCAAGTTTATAGAGATGCGGTGGCTACGGGCGATGTATCTTTTGCACATGCTGTGTGGCCTTCTGTTTATGTTGCTATGGCTTATATGGATCAATTTGACAAAGATGGAGATGGAATGATTGAGAATGATGGAAGTCCTGATCAAACATATGATATGTGGCCGGCTTTGGGTGTGAGTGCATATACTGGAGGGCTTTGGGTGGCGGCTTTACAGGCCGCTTCAGGCTTGGCTCGTTTAGTTGGTGATGAGGCTTCTGAAGAGTTCTTCTGGAATAGATATTTGAAGGCAAAAGCAGTCTATGGAAAATTGTGGAATGGTTCTTATTTCAATTATGACGACAGCGTAAGTGGAGACTCAGCTATTCATGCTGACCAATTGGCAGGACAATGGTATGGTACTTGACTCAGTAAAATATGCGGACTTCTTATGTCTTAAAAACTAGGTGTAATAGAGAAGATGGTTTAAATTGTCTCCAAGATTATTTGCATGAGGTTATTTTAGTGATATCTTATCTACTGTGTTAAATATAGTGTCTCGACTGCTTAAATATCGTACAAAGTAATTCCAATTCTTCTATTAGAATTTGACAAATATTAATCTTCCAAATATGCACTACTTTCATAACTCAACTTTTCATGCACTTTGAATCAAATTACACTGTTTTTGGCAGAGGACTTGTTTTGCATGATACTTAAGCAGACATGGGACTATATTAAAGATGTTGAATAGTATGGGACTCAAATAACCCCATTCTAGTATTTTAGAGATCATTTTGATCTTTTCTCAGGTGTTATAGCGACCTTGAAAACTATTTACAATAGATATTAAATGAGTGTTCAATATAAATGATCAAAATTGTGAGTGCACAACCAATCCAATTGATAAAGATCTTCAAAATTATTGCCAAAATTTTGGATTCAAGCCTCATTTATAACAAGAAATCTCATCTTATGAAACTTGACTGAGGAGCAACATAAACAATCAGAATTGCCAAGGGACAATCACCACCCTTAACCTCTACCCACATCCCCCCATTGTACCATCAAGTTTTTTTGTATTTTTAGTTTTAGTTCCCAGAAACGACAACAATTTCTTTGACAATTACTAGCCTCCCTCAAATGTGGCATTTTCTGTGTGCCTATATCATAAGTATGGTAGAGGGTCATTATTAAAACTAAATTCATTCTAAACTCTTCTTTTGGTTGAATAACCATCAATGTTAGGGAATGAAAAACAAATATGTACTAAATGGCTATTGCAAGTTGAACTAATATATTGCTAAAACTCTGAAAGTTTAAATATTTTTTTTAAATAAACTGATTTGAATTTACTGGAAGACTTTCCACTTTCTGCACATTACACTGTTTCAAAATTCATAACCACCCTTGCAGGTTTGCCAGAGCATCTGGTCTTCAGCCTATAGTTGATGGAGAGAAAGCCAGAAGTGCACTTGAAATGATTTATGAATTCAATGTTCTAAAAGTGAAGAATGGTAAGATGGGAGTTATGAATGGAGTAAGAACAGATGGTGAAATTGGATCATTAGGATTGCAGGCAAAAGAAATATGGGCTGGAGTTACTTTTGCTGTTGCTGCTGCTATGATCCAAGAAGGCATGCCAGAGAAGGCATTCAAAAGTGCACAAGGGATATATGAATCTTCTTGGTCTTCTGAAGGATTTGGGTGAGATTATATCATTTCGTGATTTCTTTTTTTTTTTATTATACATTTTGCAAAACAGCACACACTAATCAACGTATGTATGCTTAGGGTTGCGGCGAACACAAATAATTCACTTGTTCATAACTAGATAACTGACAAAACTTGGACAAAATTTTAGAAATTTGCCATAAAATTTTGAACATTGACACAGTTGTGTTTGTGTGCCAAGGAATATGATAATTTGTTGTTTGACCGAAAACTATATAAGAACTTGATAAATATTTATTTTAGAGAAAAGCATCAAAATAGTCCTCTGACTTTATGTGTAGCGGTCATCATGGTCCCAAACTCTTTTAGTGTGGGATAAAATTGTCCTTTCTGAATATTATTTCAGCCCATATTAAAAATATCCAGGAATCTGATTTAAACCCGATGTAAATTGTCCGTGGACTATTTCAACACTTTAGTAAAGTGCAAATAAAAATAATAATTTATGTTCTTCTGCGAAAACACGAAAATGTAAATTAAAACTTTGGTATGCATGACAGATATGCTTTCCGAATACCTGAAGCATTGAATGTTCAAGGGGAGTACAGGTCACTAAGCTACATGCGTCCATTAGCCATATGGGCCATGCAATGGGCTTTGTCTCCGCCAAAGCTTCTTAAACTGAAGCCCAGGTCTGATGATAAGCAGTTTGATCCTTCTCTCAGCAGCAAAGAGTTCTCAAAAATTGCAAATCTTCTCAAGTTTCCAGTAGAGAAACCAACTCCCACTCTTTTTTCAGTCTTTCTCGACATTTTTCATCAGCTTATGAGAAAAAATTAGGTGAGGGGCTGTTTGGATCACTTTTGATTTTTATTTTTTACTTTATTTAAAATAAAATATATTTTATATATTATAATATTTTAATTATTTTTAAAAATACTCAAAATAAATTTATTTTTGTCAAGTGTTTTTAAAAATAATTAATTTGTTTTTTTAATAAAAAATAAAAACATGTAAAAATGAATTTAAAATAAAGGAAAAAAATAAAATTACAAAAATGATCCCAAATAAACCCCATTAAATGAAGAATTTTTGTTTTGGAGATAATTGTATTATTTGAGATTTTATATGCTGTTCGTCAGTTATTGGAAAATGTATTTTAAGATGGATAAAATATTTCGTGGGCAAAAAGTGCAGTCAATGGTTGTTGGACATAAAAAAATTTCAGATTGGACTCCTGTCTTTTGTGAATAGATGTTTATGTGTTATATATTATAAAAAAAAATTCATATGGGACTATATTGTCATTTGTGCAAAGATATTTGTGTTACCTTTTTTTTTTAATATAAAAAAAAATATTCATATTAATGTCTTAATTCACATCATTTTTAAACAAAAATCCAATTATAGTTGTATATATATAATATGATATTGATAATGTTCTTTTAATAACATCAAATATTTTATTGATTTATTAAAATATTGATTGATATGTATATTGTTTCATTTTCTCTTATATTATTGTGATTTATAAGTGCGAGTATTCACTGGCTCGTTCAGCTTACAGTTATGTTAAACTATAATGTAAAATAGTACTTTAGTTTAAATAATTTAGCCCTCTTTCATTTGATTAATAATCAGTTAGAGAAAATAATATGGAAAAATTCAATTCCCATTGTCTCATCAATTTTTCCAATCTTAGTTAATTTCAAACCATGGCTCGGGTCATGACATTATCTAAGAAGTTTGTGCTAGACTTTTTCATTACGATTCCCAGATTAAGCATATGCAAACACTAGATCTAAGCTAACCATGCTTTTGTCTAATTGGAACTTAAGAATAGATGGTATTCTCTGGGAAGTTCTCCAACGTTTGTACATTATAACAATAGGAACATACAGTATATTGTTTAGTTAACATAAAAAAGGGGGGCCCAATTCTTATATTTGCATATATAACACTTGAATTTTTATCACTCAAACCTTGTCTGTTAAATCAAAATATCACTATTTTAATTCTTAACATGTGCGTAGGAGGCACATTTAAAAATTGAAATATAGATGTCAGGCATGTAAATACATAAGAATTAAGTGGCACACATGTAAATCTTCCATTTAAGGAGCATTTACATGCATACCACTCAACTCCCATGAATTTACATATCTAACACCTAAATTTTGTTTTGTTATGTTTTTACCACCCAAATATTTCATAGCACAGCACAAATACCATCATTTTAACGTTTAAAAATTAAAATACGCCTTTTCATGCATAGATAAAGTGATGTATGTAAAAATTGAAGCTTAAATTTTAAATATGTAAATACATAGGAATTTAGTGTAAGGTTTGTAAATCTTCCTAATATATAACATAAGCTGCAAGACATGATTTTTCTAAATAAAAATTGTATGATCAAGCAGAGTATTTGATCATTAGAACTCGTTTTTTTCTTCCAATCCAAGTAATCCAATGTGGATCTTTAGAAACAGTCTTAAAACCAACCTTAGAATACAATTTCTGGGCTACCAAATCATCTTCATAGACTCTCAGAGCAATATAGTCATGACCCCATAGCTGTGACAAAGCATCACAGGCTTTGAGCAGCACAGTTCCTACCTTCTGCCTCCTGTGATTTTAGAAGCAGTTTCAGACTTTTAATATTTTGGACCAAGTTGATCCAAATTAGGTTTTAATGCTAATCCAGACCTATTTTTTGTGCCAACGATCCGATTGAGATGAAAGTTAAATTTGGTGAAGATTGAATATCGAACATATCTTGTTAGTCTTATACATATTGAGGAATTTTGGATAAATTTTGGGTGGTCTACATTTATTTTATAATTATTAGATTTACTTTGCCATAAGTGCAATATAAATTTTAAGGGGCATTTACATGCATACCACTCAATTCCTATGTATTTACATATCTAATACTGAAACTTGGTACAGTTATACCACCCAAATCCTTCATATCAAATAAAAAATACTACCATTTTCACTATTAAAAAGTGAAAGATATATTTTCATGCATAGATAAGATGGCTTATCTGTCAAAATTGAAGTTTAGGTGTTAGATTTATAAATACATGTGACTTAATTGGTATGTCTGTAAATCCTACAAATTTTAACTGATTAGTCATATACTGAACTCGTTGAACAGCAAACTTGATAACTAGAAATTCTATTCAGGCTAAATTTGAATCATGGTACGCTTACAACTTTTTTTTTTTCAGATAATTTAGGCGGGTTAGCATCACATATGATAACCTGATGTCATTTTAACAAATGCTATAAGCAACTCAGGCATCAAAAGCATAAAAGAATTCTACATTAATTTTTAAACTTATTAACTTCTACTATAAACCTTCCAAAATATCCTAAATATATTATCATCCATTTGAGATCTGCTGCTACTATATATATATATATATATATATATCAAACACAAAATTAAAATTTTAGCACAATATGATTTATTTTGATAGAATCTACGTAGACTAAGTTCAATAAATTGATGAATTAAGTAGTTACCGAAACTTTGAGCGCACTGCGATGCCAGACACATAGAGGTACTCTTCTGCACCTTGGAGATGCTTAAGAACATCTTCATCCCTCTGAACAGTGCAATCTACGGCTCCAGCAAGCCTCTCCACAACTTGAGGTAGTGAATCAGGTACACAGATGTACTCTGCAACTAAGCATGCATACCTGTTAAGGAAACAGTATATTTGGGTAAACAGTATACCTGTTAAAAAAAAATTTATTAGCAAACCACTAGTGTGCCTCCAACAACCATCTAATAAATCTTAATATTAGTGTCATCTAGTCCTAGAGATGTAACATTTATATATATTTCTTCATGGATAACTCCAATTCATTTTTTAAATCAATCTAAACATACTGCAATATTGTTATTATGCTCTTCCACCACAATTTTAGCCCCAAAAAAAATTCTATTGAATAATTAGGATGAACAATATTCTTCAATCAACTAGTTAGCACACCATTGGTTAATAGTTAAAATTACAAGTAAATTTTTTTTAGAAGAACACAGTAATAATTAATTGGACAAAATGTAGAGCATGTAAAAAGGATATGAGTGCCAAACCTGTCTGATGGTGAATTTCTGATTTTGTAGATAAGGGCAGAAAGCACTTCAGCCTATATTTTTGTGTACAGATAATGAGAGAGAGAGAAGTTGAAAAGAAAATTCACAAAGAATAAATACATTTAAAAGAGCTGGAAAAATAAAATACTAATACATAAATTTCATTCCTTGTTGAACATAGACAGCAGAGCAATGTTAATGTAAAAATCTGCAGTAGTTCTAAACTCGGATGCATACATGGTTGAATCGCTATAAAAAAAATCTAACAAAAAAGGATGATTTACATAACTACCAATCAATTCCTATCTATTTTCATAGCTAACTCCTAACTTTAATTTTTACATAGAAGCATTTCACTTTTTAGAAGTTAAAATGGTGGTATTTTTAAAGTGATATGAAAGATTTGGGAGGCATTCATGTAAAAAATAAAGTTTAAGGGGTTAGACATGTAAATACATAGGAATTGGGTGGTATGTACGTAAATGCCTCAACAAAGAAATGTTACTAGATAACATAATGGAATATATGGTTAGCAACTTCTAAATTATATATTAGATTATTAAAGACAGTTGTGTTCTTGAAGTTCTCACAATGATTTAAAGGATTTATGTCATAACTTTTTGACAAAAATTTTACGCTAGCTGTCGACTACCTGATGCAACTTAATATTTTTCGCATCCTGAGCTCAAGACCTGGCAATGGCAATGTCTTGGTCATTCACATTAAACGCAGACCATCTGGTGATCCTGTTAGGAGAGTGGATGTTTTAGATTCGACTTATATTAAGAAAAGCATAGGTAGACCTAAAACGATTTGGGCATATTGTATAAAAAATGATCTTAATCCTTTAGAATTAAATGAAAATATGACACTCAATAGGAAACAATGAAGAAAAAAGAATAGGAAACAATGAAGAAATGAAGAAAAAAGATTCATGTAGCCAACCCAACTTAGTGGGATAAAGGCTTCTTGTTGTTGTTGTTGTGTTCTTGAAGTTGTTGGATAGAAAGTATGCACAATGCGAACTTGCAAAAAAAAAAAAGGCTAACGTTATATTGAGCCACCTATTGGTGAGAACATGCCCACAATCTTTAGGTGGCAAGACATTACTTGTAAGTATTTATCTTAAAGCAAGAGAGAAAATTATGTTTTATGAGATAAAACCTATATTCTACAAAATAAAAGGGAAGGCTTCCAATCCAATGAATTATGTGCATATCCTCACCTAAAATTGGCACAAAATATCATCAGTTAATTTATTTCTGAACATTTTACATAGCACACCCAATAATTTTATTACATCTTTGCAATTTACCTTGTTTTTTTTGGGGAAATTTGCATACATACCACACAATTCTTATTTAGTTATACATCTAACACCTAAAGTTTGATATTTACACTTATATAACTTTGGTGTCATAAATCTATGCATTTAAAGTACTTCACTTTTAAAAAATTAATAATTGTGATATTTTTTTATGTGATGTATAAGGTTTGAGTGTTTTAAAAAGTAAATATGAAAGTATATTTGGTAGATGTGTAAATACATAAGAACTGTGTGATATGTATGTAAATGCACCTTTTATTTTTGAAGTAAACTAAGTAGCTTGTTGTTGATTGAGGACATACGTTGAATCATTATCCAGGCCAAATTAATGGAGCTGAGCTCACAAACAGATGGACATGGCAGTCATTTCAATTCATGCAGTTATGAGAATATATTTAAATAAGAATCCATTCATAGAATATGGACACAAAAAATAATCCTCTAAAAACAAGCTTCACAAATGTCTTCAAGTTTATTCAACTTTATACCATTGGGCAAGTGGTATTGCCAAGGCATTATGCATATTTTATTAAAAAAATTTATCCTATCATCAAGCATTTGGATATAATGCAAGTGGAAAATTTTCACTCAGGATATTCTTGGCCATAAGATAATAAATATAAGGCATTTCTATTAATTTTACAAAACAACAGCAATCCATTCAAATATCTCAAATATCCTAATTCAAATTGCCCTGAGAAATCATTTTATAGCTTGAATAATTAAAATATATTTCAGAAGATGATAATTCATTCCACAAATTTTGTATTTCGAAATGAAATCATTACGTTCTAGAGATTTTGAGGGTATTTGTATGGATCTAAGAATCAATATTGATTACTAATTACAATGTAGAATCAAGTAAATTCAGCCTTCTTACAAACAAAATTTCTGACTTCAAGCAACTAAATGAGCCCTAAGCAAATTTGCTTTCCGTGCAAATTCATTCCTATTATATAAGCATATTCTTAAGCTCATGTGAAATAATATGCACATCCTTATGCGTCTCAATCAAGCTCAAAAGATTCTCGAAGTCTTAATTGGATTAAGATCTGGCAGTAACGCTGACATTAACGCTTAGTTGTTGTACTCAACTAATAGGTCTAAAATGTTTTCGTACTCTTGTTAAGAGCAGGGGTGTAAACGAGCAGAACAAGTGAGCCCAGGCTCAGCTCATGTTCGGTTTGTTTATATTTCGAGCTCAAAAAGTGTGTTGGTGTTCAACTCGTTTGCTTAGCGAGCCGAACACGAGCTGTTCACAAACAAAGAGTCATTTTGCAACCATAATCCCGTAGCCATGAGATGTTAAAGGTTGGGGAAAAACTTAAAAATTATTGTTCATATTAAAACATTATCTAAATCTAATTTAATGATTGTTTAATTGATTATAAATCTTTGTACCCTTGTAGTCAATTAAATTTAAAAAAAAAATTACACATCAAATATATATATATAATTGATGAGTAGTATTTTGAGCCGAACACGAAAGCTCGTTAACCTAGCGAAATAGCCGAACACGAGTTGTTCACAAACAACGAGTCGTTTTGACAGCCCAACTTGCTTTGTCCGGACTACTCGTTGATCAACAAGTTCTCGTCTAAAGAACTCGCACAAAAGTACTCGTCTGTTGTATGAAACTCACGTAGTTGCTCTCCAACTCACCAAGCAAACTTGCCCATCAAACAACCAACTATAGCAGGATCACCTACTTTATTTTACATAGTTGTATCAAGTCACCAAATCTATGGCATCAACCATAGTCTTTGATTAACTCAGTTCAAACTGCCACATCAAATTTGATCCATTGATTTCCTTAAAATTGAATTGAGATATATTTTTTTCTTTGAATTATGTTTCTTTAACTCGTTTCAACTCATCCTTCTTAACTTAAAAGATATTCGGACAGGTTCTCTTCGCACTAATTCTTCAATTCCTAAAGAGATAACTTCTTTATCCTTCTTGTATCTTAGCATGATTGATTCTTAAATAAAATCTAGGTTATTTTCCACACAAAAATTTTAAATCCAACACCTAATTGAGTATGTAAATATTGAAGAATATTTTTCTGGCAACTTTATTTCACAAAAAAAATCACCCATGTGCTTCATCTTTATCCATAAATTCAATCATTATTCCACCATAGCAAAATCTGTTGGACAATCCAGCACAATAATTGCCATCTTTGAACAAAATTAAGAAAGAAAATCGATGAATACAAAGAGGCAAAGGAAGAAAGGGAAGTTGAAAGACATAAATAGCCAAATAGCCATAAATATGCCCAATTGGCAAGCAAAAGAGCATCTCAAGACCTTATTGCTAGGGCAGTCAAAAAAGCTCATTGTTCACGAACAGCTCTGTTTGCCTCGTTGTTTAAGAAAACGAGCCGAACACGAAGAGCTCTTTGTTCGCTCGTGTTCGGCTCGTTTTAGCTCGAAATTAAAAAAAATATAATAATATATTACATATATAACTTATATAATAATATATTATATATATTTATATCTAAGTTTAAATTATAACATCTTGTGTGGTAATGTGGTTAATACCTTCTTTTGTATATATTTGGTTATGAGTCAATTTCGAGCCGAACATCGAGCCGAACACGAACATCGAACATAAATATTTAAATCGAGTCAAACACGAACACACTGTTCACGAGTCAATTTCGAATACGAGTTGATTTCGAACACGAGCTATTTCGAAAGAGCTAAACACGAGCCAAGTCTGAGCTTGCTCACGCTCGACTCGTTTACAGCCCTACTTATTGTCATATCCTAAGCTCGCTCAAGCTCGGCTCTTTTACAGCCCTACTTACTGCCATATCAAATCAAATAGCTACTTCTCAAAATCTTCATCAAGGCCACTAATTGGACAAACAAATCTTTACAAAAAGTTGATCATCATAGTGAATGAACTCTGAAAGCTCAAGCAAAAGGCGTGAACAACCATCTATTGCTTGGTCAGACGTATAGACTTCAATGCAATCTCTCGTAGTAAGTGCAACACCCGGTTTTAGTTACCCGAGAGAAGAAATGGAGGGAAAAAGACGAGTCGGTAACCGAAAAAGATGCGAGGAGATGGAAAACTGAATAGAAGGGAGAGTTAATGAGAAGTCGGGATACGAAATGATTTTTTGTGCAATAAATTGAAGAGTGGAGAGACCCTGAGAGTCGAGCGGCGTGCAAACGAGTGGAGGATGACACAGGAGTTAGGGCAGTGGCGGCGTCGAGGGTGTGCGATGATGTCCAGTTGAGAGAAATCAAATAGCAAATTAATCTTCAATAAAAGTAGACACTCGTACTTTTAATTTATAATAATAATTTATTTCTCCTCAACTATTTTACAGTTAATAACATGTGCACATATTTTATTTCTTTCATTATCGATCATATTTTTATGAATATTTGTAGTCATTTAATCTCATGCATTTTGTGTATGATATGTTAAATTGAATGTGATAAACACATGACTGATATATTTATGTTGACTGTTTATATGTGCATGACTGATTATAATTGAGTCATCATTTGACGGTGCTAGTGAGAAAATACTAAAATAATCGTGCACGTATATGAAAAATGATATTAATATTGATAAGTCAAAATTAACACAATTTTTTTGACGATGCTCCTGTGATGATTATACAAATATATAATGATATTTATATGTTATTGATATAGTAAGATTTTTTGAATAACATCAAATATTTTTATTGGTTTATTAAAAGCTTGTCCTACATGTATATTGCTTCTTTTTTTCTTGTATTACTATAGTTTATGAGTACAAGCATTCAATGATATTGTTTAGTTTACTGTTATTTTAGATTAATATTTCAGGTTTAATTAAGTGATTTAAAAGATGAGTGATATGAGAACGAGTATAGAAGACGTGGACAACTAGTAATGAGGTAAAGTTAAATATATTGTTTTAGTTTATCGACTAGTGACTCTTCCATCTTTTAAAAAGTAACTGAATAAAGTAAATTTAATTCATACCGTCCGACCATATGTTCCTGCCTTGATAAGTTCCAAGACCCGGGTCGGATTGTGACAGTAAATGACAGATTTCATCAAAGAGGATGAAGATAATAACACAATCTAACTTTTTGTCGGTCATGTCAAATCAATCTAATTACTATAAATGAAAGTAAGATCTACACATTTCTCAATTTTTCATAAAGATAGATATAATCAGAAGAAAAGCAAACATCCATTAAAATTCATTTGCTTTGCATGATGTAAGTATGAAATCATGAAATAAAGGAAAGAATGACATCTTCAAGGGTTAGGTCCTTGCTCCATGGGATGCGTTTTGCCAAAATACAAAACCCTTGAACTCATAAAACAGAGATCAGGTAGATTCTCCTAGGAAGCATTGGAATCTAATGTCAAGAGCAACTTTTCAAGGGAAAAAGCCTGCTAAAATCAACTAACAAAGTGTGAAATCAACCCCAGTTGTGAATTGATTTATCCTTTCAAGTTAAAGAATACTTCTTCCAAAGCTACTTGATCTCTCCGAGGAGGATTACAATGTTGCTTCCTTGCATAAGATCAACAAGGCAACTTGCAATAGGTGAGTTTGACCCTTGCCACCACCTAATTGAGGCAACTTCAACGTTTAAGCTGGGGGATTCTCTACTTTACAATTAACAGTGTTTACATGCTCGTCCAATTTAGTGCTTTAAATGTCCACACACACTTCGATACTCATTTTTGTATTTTTCAAGAAGTTGATCTTGGCAGGTAGCTCTTAATACTGGCTACTAAAATGTCTACCCTAAGAACTTTCTTAAGAGACTTCTCTGTTGGAATGGTTTCTTCAAATTCTACTTTCTACTCCGCAACAGGAACTACAGAATCTTCTAATTACATAACTAACACCTAAATTTTTTTTACATATATGAAGGGGCATTTACATACATATCATCCAAACCTATCTATTTACATAACTAACAACTATTTTTTTTTTTGCATTTATACCAGCCAAATAATTTCTATCACATCAGAAATACCACGATTGTAAGTTAAAAGAATTGAAATACACCTTTTCATGCAGAGGTAAGGTGGCATGTATGTAAAAATTGAACATTTGGTGTTAGATATACATTGGAATTGAGTTGTATGTATGAAAATCTTCTAAACTAAAATCCGTTTGAACCACTTCAAAATAAAACTAACTTCCTCAAAGTGATCTAAAGTGCAGGTAATCAAGTAGTCGCTCCAAGCCACATTGCTAAGAAGTCACCTAAGACCTAGCCTTACTTGGCTCTTAATGGCTTAGCTTCTGAACTCAACCAAGTGATCCAAAAAGTTTCCACTCGTTGAGAGTCTTTACATGAACTCATTATCTTGTTGAGCATATTTGTTCAGAACATTCCCTTAAGGTTAAGAACTTCTCAACTTGAGCATTTGCCCATATTATTCGTTGAGGGTACTCACCTCCCTTAGAAAACTCCCCTAGCCTACAATTTTGGAGTGACCTCATTAAGTGAATTAGCTTGGTAAACAACCAGGTAAACAGGGATGGTTCTATTCTATCTTATGTTGTCAATCTTGCAGCATCAGCTTTAATCCCCGCCAATTAACGAGAGAGAGAGAGAGAGAGGTTAAATGTGAGACGCAAGCATTCGGTTCATTAGAACAGGTTCTCTTTAAACCAATTTCGTAAGAGGTCTTATAAGAGCTTCAATCTCCTGCTACAACCTTAGCATGATTCACTTTGAAGTAATTGCTTATCTTCCACCGATACGATCCAGCAAAATAAATTCCATCAAAAAATAGCAAACCACAAACAAATAAGAATCGGATGAACTCAAACAAACAGAAGAAAAAAAATAAAGCATCGATTACCCTGAAGAACTCGAAGAAGAAATCATTAAAGAACAAAACAGGCACATGGAATGCCTCAGCTTGCACATCGGCCACCTTCCTCATTTCATCCACCGACTCACTCATCCTCCTCACTCCCCACCCAAACTCCTCGACCAAATACTCACCGCCGGCAATGGAAAGCTGCACCGCCTTCCTCCTCTTCGTCCTCCATTTAAGATTTCTTCTCTGTTGAGAAGATTCATCGCAGATTGGACAGAGCAAATTGCTTGCCAGATGGAAGTAGATACGGGGAGTTGCATACAGGCCGGAGGCGGCGGCCATGCAGAAATTTGGCGCGAGAGGGATAGGGATTTGTATGAAGGAAATAGCGGGGATTTGAATGCTTTACCTTATCTGAAGAGATTTATAGGCGGATGGCGTCGCTTTATATATATATATTATGGCTAAAAATAAAAATTAAAAACATAGATTGTTTATGCAAATTATTTTTATTGATTAAATTTACTTTAAAAATATATTTCATAAGAAATATTTTATTTTTTAACTTTTTACCAAAGGAAAGAATTTATTGCAACTCATTTTGTTATTTTTAGACCAAAGCAAAGAATATATATATACCATAAAGAGTTTAAATTAAACGACTAATTTCATATATGTCTTCCAAATCCTTATTATTTAAAAAATTAACATTCATATATTCATCAAACACTCATATAACTATATAAATTTCATAAATTCCCTTGCTTACCAAACAATGTTGTTAGAGATGAGTGGCAAACGAAAGCCTGCCTATCATAGGCTAGTGGTAGATCTGGTCTTTTGCCCCTCATGAATTATCATTTTATCTTTCATTGTCCTAGCCTTCCCCTCAAGGTTTGTGAGGTTATTATTTTGTTGACTAATAAATATATAAGAAAGTTAAATATAATTCTTTTATAAAAAAATAATCTGAAAAAAAAAACAAAGCAAATTAAAATAATAATTAATAATAATAACAACAAGTGACCCAATTATAAGCTTGGTATTATATTTACATAGAGCTTGAGAAAATTAATCAACTTCAATGACATAAAATGTCTTGCATTAAACCTAGGTCGTGTTTGGCGGCAAGCAGGATTTAACATTGATAAGCTTTAGTAAACCCGTAAATCATAAATATATTAAATTATTCTCTTCGATTTAACGTGAATTGAAGCCAGATTTTGGGCCTTAAATCCCATATTTCATAAAGCCACTGCGTATTTTTTATATTCGCTGGGATTTCATAAATTCAAGTATAAATCTTATTAATATTTCATCGCGTTATTTGATTTTGGACTGTGTTATTCCAATAACATAGTGAAAGTTACACGGGGAGTATACCGAATAACACAACATCAAATCAAGTAACGCGGGAAAATATTCTAATAACACCGTAAAATAATCGAATAACACCATATAATACTCAATACTCGAATAATTTCATTTTTTATAAATAACGCAGATGAAATATTTCTATAACACAACGGAATATTCTTAACTAGAGCGAATTCACTCATTATTTTCAGCACTGAGGCCCACTGGTGTCCCTCTAGAGTATGGTTAGTTGATCTGATGGTGTGGATGCATCTTGAAGTGTTAACATTTCATACAAATTCTGTAACACAGCACATAATCACTGGCTCTATCAACACAAGATCGGCAAGCTTTGCAGACGGAATGGCTTTCTTTGCTCCTGTTGTAGTGGAGAAAGGGAGGCGTGATAATATATATATATATATATGCAGATGCCTTGATTTACTTGTCATCTATTGATGTACCAAAATATGGATATTCTCTTTAGGTAGATCAGACGTTCCAAGCACGCTCACACGATCAGTTTTATGATCGGAGGTTGTGAACAACTTTCGGCGATTAACGAGATGAATTGGGTCCAAAGTTACATGTTGCTCGTTGATTTCACCATACATTGCCATTTCAATCAAATAACACCTCTCTTCGGGGAGTTTTGACATTTAAGATGCGCTATTGTGGTTCGTTTTATCATCGGAAATCATTTTGGAGATCTCATTGACGATCGTGATAATTTGAGTTTGAATTAAGCGCGTTGCGTTGTCGCCTTCATTTTCACCGTGCTCTTTCCTTTTAAACATGAAAGTCCCCTCTTTGGGTAACTCTAATGTTCTGAATGTGACGGTGGAGTTCGTTCTACTAAAAGAGCATTGTTCAAGGTGAATTTTAGCATGTTCAAGACATTCCAATTTTGATCGTGTTGTGTCACAATGTTCATTTGTTGCTCTCGCCATGACCGATCGACTCATTTTGTGGAGTATATGCATGCGTGTACATATAGTCACAGAGCAAGCTACCAAAAATCATCTCCAAAATAAATATTTTGCTGAAGGAATGCAAAAACAATAGAAAACATTCATTTCATGAACTTTTAAAAGAGACCCGTATTATTCACTTAATGCAATTTGAAGATAGAAATACATAATATTCACTGTTCTCCAGTAATTTGATAGCAATAGAAAGCTGGTTCAGATACAAGAGAAAATGAAGCAGCAGCTGACTGATCAAGCAGAAAATATAGATGAAAAGAAGATACTGATGACATCAGTCTTTGGCAAGCTTCATTTCTGCTGTTCCTGTATGCCAAAAAAGAGAGAGAGAGAGAGAAAGGGAGAGAGCGACTTAAGTAAAGTTTCCAAGGCATCAGGACAAGTTATATAAGAAAAGAAGGGCATTTAAATACATAAGATACCACCCAATTCTTATTTATTTACAAAGATAATACCTAAACTTGCACTTTTCACATTTTTGGCAACCAAATCTTTCATATCACAACAAAAATATTAGTCCTTAAACATTTAAAAAGTGAACAGACACCTTTTTATGCATATGTGAGATACCATAAATGTAAAAATTGATGTTTAGGTGTTAGATATGTAAATACATAGGAATTGAATGGTATGTATGTAAATCTTCCATGAAAAAAATAATGTGAACTGAGGCATACAGAATTTCTGTACTACAATACTTGGTTCATTTTATATATAACTTCCAAACAGGTTGTATGTTTGTCAACAGTGTTCAGCTTGACAACCAGACGAGTCAAATTCACAAAAAAATGGGCATTTATATACATAGCACACAATTCTTATTTATTTACATATCTCCCACCTAAACTTTCATATCTACACACATCACTCAAAACTTTAGCATCGTATCAAAAGATAATACTACTATCACTTTTTAAAAGTGAAACACACATTTTCATGAATAGGTTTAAAACACCATAATGCTATGCATATAATACAAAAGTTTAGGTATGAAATATGTAAATACATAAAAATTGTGTGCTGCATATGTAAATTTTGAAAATAAGTAAATAATTTAGCTTGCTTATTTAACAGACAAACCCGAAGAACGTTGAGCTAACCTTGTTGGCATTACATTGGCTCAAGGTTTGATGGTAATTAATATCATTCTTAAAATGTAACACCTGAGAGAGAGTATTTGGGGAGATCAAATCCATAGTGGAAAGACCAGTACTCTACCACTAGAAATAAGAAGGCAAACTTTCATAGATGGATCCTGGAAGGCATGAATAGAAACTTGCTTATGATGAAGCACATGAAGCCCTTCATCTTCCACTATTACTATTCAGCATCTAATTCCAACTGAATAAGTCATCAGAGAGAGATAAAGAGAGAGGGGTAGAGATAGACAGGGTGGGAGAAAAGAGAGAGAGGGAGGAAGAGCTAAACCATTCATCTGCCAATACGTATAGTAGCCCCTACCTTCAAAAGACCAGCCATCAGCCATAGACACCCACACAGAGATATATAACCCTACCTCTACCACCAACTCCTACAATAAGAGAAATATAGAACCCCCCTTCATGAAGAACCATTATTAATCATGATTGGATGTTCGAAAGTCTTTTCAAACAGGTCAAAATTTTATGAGTATTTATATTAAAGATTACTTTTAAGGCGTTGTTTGGTCGGATGAAAAAGTAATGCTGTGTAAAATGAATGTAATATACAAATAATATATTGTATTTGAAATTTTTTAAAGGTGTTTGGTACAATGTAAAATAAATATAGGACTTTGCATTTTCTTGTTGCATTTTCTTGTTTGGTTCAAAGAAAATTGAATTTGATGTAAAATATGAGCAGTAGAGTCGGGCTGCAAGCTGCAGCGGTAGTCTACAGGCAGTGGGCATCGGTAGGCGGCGTCCGTGGGCTGGCGAGCTAAGAGGCAGGCAGCGGCAGTGGCAGGAGGTGGGCGGCGAGCTGGTGGGCTGGTGAGCGAGAGGCGGGCAGCAGATGGCGCATCTATGGGCGGCAGGACTGGCAATGACACTTTACATGGAGCTGTGCAATTGGAATTCGCCTAAATCCATTGATTCTCAAATACAAAGAAAATGAAATGAGTAAATTCAAAAAGCATTGTTATTTTACACTTTACTTGAAATTCTTTAAGCCAAACGTCCCAAATCTCAAAACACCTACACCCTTTCACAGCAAAAGGGATGTAATAAACCCCTTTTGCAGCCAACCAAACAGCCCCCAAGGAACTAAGTTCTCCCCTAAGGTTATTCCTTCAGTTACAGCAAGTTTTCTATCCCTCTGCCAGAATTGCTAGAAACAGCAAGGTATTTCTATGGCTGATCAGGGCTGACAACAATAGGAGACAAGATATTGTGAGAGAGATCAGAAAGAATTGAGAAATTTAATTCATGTTCTTATTTCAAAAATCATACTTAATTATAACCAAAATAAAACAAAAAATTATCATAACAAACTCCTATTTTAAATTTTAAATTTAAATTACAAAAATATTCAGATAAAATTCAAAATTTGTTTTAATAATGTTAATCTCTAAGGGTATGTTTGGCGCAGCTGTTGATTATTTATAATCTGCTGATATTCTGAGAATCTGATAATCTGTAGATTATCAGAATAATCTGGTCTGCTGGTTGGGGCAGTTTATTCATATTAGTTTATTGGTGGTTAAATGACATTCCTGCCTCTGTCTGCTAAAACTGTTTGGGACAGCTTATTCAGAATAGTTTATTGGTAGTGCAGAAGCATATAGTGCAGAAGCATACAATCATCACAGATCAGTTCTAAAAGATAACATACAGTTCTCACATTCTCGTAAGTATCAGAAGAAATAAAAAAAGTACAAAAACAAGTACAACTACAATGAGAAATTTTAAAATATTTAATTTGAAACTTTGGCTACGTCTCTCCTCATTTGCACTATCAAACTCGGAAAACATTGCATTCCCATGACTGTTGGAAGTGTAATATGTGGGACTGTCAGCCCACCGGAAGAAACTGCAACGAGCTGAAACACCCTTGACACAATCGTAAAACTGCCTCCCAAAGCTATAAGACTGACGTGATGTGAGCAACGGAGCAACGGAGACGATAGTCCACAATAACACAAAATACTTCTATCCGTAACTGATATCCTAGAAGTCATGTGTGTATAAAAAAACCAAATATAAAAAAACCAAATTTCAGATCAAGATATTTTAACAAAAACCAAAATTACAAGTATATGAATATAAACCTATAATCTCAACAGTCACAGATAGCATATGTGAGAGACTCCCTTAAAGCAATCATATCAGTCAAACCTTCACCATCATGATCTCCAAATGCATTAGAATATACATTATCCTCAGGTAATGAATTCTCACCCACAATTCTAGGAGTTTGCTCGAAGACATGGATTAATAGCATTTTCACTGATGAAAACCACTGTACAACCAAATCAAGACTCCCTTATGTCAAATTACTCCATAACAGAAAGTCAGTGTATAATTTGCCACCACACAAGCAACAGCTAAAACAAATCCAGGATCGCCAAAACCACAAAACAGATGCCCAAAATCAAATTCAGGATCGCAGCTAGCAACCCAAATCCAACAACCAGTTAAAATGCCAAAATATTGGGGCATAGAAAATGAAACATATCTCAACAGGCGTAAAAACGAAAACCAGAGAATATGCTAGAAGCCACAGGATCTCCAAAACAACTCTCAAGAGGCGTAAAACCAAAAAATCAGAGAAAATTGCAGAAGCCACGGGATCCCCAAAACAACTCTCAACATGCGTAAAACCGAAAAACCAGAGAAAATGCCAGAAGCCACAGGATCCCCAAAACAACTAATGTCATAGATCTAAACTGGGCAACACCTAAAAACCCTTAATCTCATCATATTTCCCCTGAAAAAGATAAAAATTTTCATTTCATACATCAACACTGCTCAGAGAGAATATCAGAGAAGAAAGCATCTCACGGCTCACAGCTAGGGTAATCAATGGGATACCTGATGATCAGGAACGAAAATTTCGAAAGGAAGAAGGTTCGATCTCCTCTAGGACGACAAACCATAAAGAAAACCAGCGAGGGAAGAGGCAAGGGAGATCGAGGGCACCTCCGGAATTCCTAGGGCAACGCGGATGGCTAACGCGGGACGCGGAGCTCGGACAACGTCGAAGGAGTAAAGGAATTTAACCAACGAGACGCCGTGCGGGAGAGGAACGCCAGTGCGAACGTGTTAAACAAACAGGGAGGCGGCGGAGACGGCGTTTTCAAAACGCCGTTGCTCCCAATAAGCTGCCCCAAACGGGGCCTAAATCACAATCCAACGGTCCAAGTTCCTTTGCTCCTCAAACGACAATCCTTCAACACCTATTAACCCCTAATGACTTCAATCTTTACTTTCAACGGAATGATTTGATAATATCCATCAATCATTTCTACTACTTCAACTACTTCTGTAATAATGAGTTTTTTTTTTTTTTCCTTTAAATCTTACCAATTGGGCTTCTTCTACTTCTAGCAATCCTTAAACTTGAACCATAGCCTTTTACGATAGCGACACCGTGGATTAATGCCATGCTCCTCTATAGCTAAGCTCTTGATATTCTAATTAACAGTCAAAAGTTGGGATTTCTTATCAACAAAAAGGATTTTCTTTCCTTAAGTGCTATAACTTTTGTCTAGATTTAAAGAAGCTGGCAAGTCAAAAAAGCTTCAATTCTATTCGAAGGCCTTCATAAAATTCTACTACATATTTCATGGATAAAAATTCATTCCATAAAAATTCCAAACTAGTGCTCAAACTTCAAAATTTCATAAAGTATTTGTCATCCTACTTCAAATTTTATCTAGATCCACTTCTCTTCTTCATATTCGATATGACACATTTGAGCTTTTAAATATCTTTTGAGCTTTGATCATTCCAAACTAGACTGATCATATCTCTTAGATTATGAATAGCACTATATATATATTACTCGACATAATAAATGAGGAATGATTCATACCGCATATCACAAATAATTGTTATGAGGCTAATGATGATGAAGATGGCGAACATACAACAAGAAATATCTCAGCACCTCAATTTTCATAGAACATTAGACATAAACATTAATTGCAAAATATGGAGGGAAATTAGGTTCAGGGCATCAAAAAATCTTTCATAATCCTTAGGCTAAATAAGAAATCATAACTAGTAAATTGTAAGACCTTCATTGTTGGGAAAAAAAAAAACATAGCCCAACCAAATAACACTAAACAAGAAAAAGAGAAGAATGAAAATTTAGAGCTCACAATTCACAATAAGCAAGAAACGAAACAAAGAATGGAGATGAGAGAGTTCAATCTCACTGAGGCTAAGTAAGAAACAACTAGTTGGATGTTCTAAAGCTCCTAGCAGGAGTTGAGACTAAAAGAAGCTAATGTTCTGCCTAAGAACAATCAACCAGTACAAGCTCACAACTTTGCTACTCCACAATGACGAACTAATCAAAGCAAACAAGTTCAACGGACAATAGAAGAGAGCAATGGAGAACTGAGAACTCTAAAGATAATAGACTAATGATTCAAGAACACTTCGAGTTGTTAGCTTCCTAAAGAGATGGGATCAGCAACAAGAGTACCGTACAGATTCATACAATGAAGACTTTAAAGGATGATGCTTCTATATGATAAATGTTTTCCAAAATATCAACAAACGCCCAATGAAATAAAATAAGGATTCCTAAAACCAACCCTAAATTTTTAGGTTAATTCTATAGATGAAAATAAAATAAGGATTCCACTTTCATTTATAACTCAAGAAATCATACAGAACCATGTGTGTCATAGTCATGCAAAGCAAATCATGTTGCTTCTAATGTCTATGTTTTAAAGTAAGAAAATAGCAAGGAGGAAAAGGTAAAACGGCATGGGAAGAGATGTAAGCTATAGATGAGGAAGAGGACCAAAAACGAAAAGAACATAGGAAGAAAGAGAGAGCCGATTACGATAGGACATAAGAAGACAAAGCTTCAAATTTCCAGCACACATTGACTCTAGCAGCATGAAAGCATTAGGGTGCTTAGAATAGGAGCCAAATTTTGATATTTGAAAAGAGATTGAAAAGTCCTAGTAAAAAACTACAGATGCCAATGATTATGAAAGATTGTAAAAATTTAAAATTTCCTGCATAAAAAGAAAAAAAATAAGAGCGATGCAGGGGTGTGTCGAAGTTTTCAGGGTGAATGACCCAATAAAATTAAATGAAAAGAATTTACAATTCCAAACCTGAAAATAGTATTTGTTTTTTGAACTAGGTTAAGAAATATTGTTTTCTAGGAGCAACTTAGACATTTCAAGTAGTGATGATGTAACTAGACCAAGCGATAAAGAATTCATTAGTATCCAAATTGAGAGAGTATTGAATGAGAATGTTGGATGTGTGCAATATTAAAAAGTATAGATTGCTAAAAAATTATATTGAAAGAGAGTATTGAATGAGAACGTTGGATGTGTGGCTATATTAGAAGGTAAGATTGTTAAATGATTATATTAAGGGGGTGATGAGAGTAGCATCTAATGTTATGGAAAATAGGGCCGAATGATTGGGCTGCGGACAACATGGGATGGTAGACACACCAATAATTGATTAGAAAAATTAATGTAAAATGATTATGAAGAAAAATGAAAAAAGAACATACAACATGGGGATAAGTTGATTGGAAATATTTGTCAAAAAATAGACTTAAAATCATAAACAATACTCAACAATGATGAATGGAGAAATTCGATTCAATAAATTTGTAATAATCTGAACCGAACCTCCATCAACTGAACCCTTGAACTATACTGGCCCATTGTTTTCAATGTTTTTTTTTCTTTCCTTTCGGCTCTTTAAATCCCAAATAGGAATTCTAGGGCAATAGAAAAGGGCGAGAGGGAGAGCAAGGCTGCGGAAGAGCAGGCGGCAGAGTTCGAGGGAGAGAATGAGTGGCTGTGAGAAATGGTCCATGGGCTAGGCAAGCGAGAGCGACTGAGAAGAGGAGAGTGGCAAGCACATGCAAGCTATCTTTTTGTGTACATTAGAGGTTGACTAAGGCTTCTGAGTGCGAGCGAGGGGAAGCATTGATCTTGCAATAGATGTCTTAGATGACTTTGACGGCACGACCAGTCTATTTAAGAAAACCTAGGGAAGAGGAGGAAGAAAGGTTTGTCATTTTCTACTTTTACTTTTTGTCCAACCCACATCATTATCATCACCACTTTTATGTTCTTATTATAATTTGGTTGGCAAATTTTAATCCTAATATTTATTTCACCTATGTATGTATACTTTTATATGATTACAGAGTAATTATATAAATGATCAAGTGAGTTCTGAGAGATATTTTAAGAGAGAAAGAAATAAATTGAATTTAAATTAATCTTTAACACGTATTAAATAGAAAATAATCATTGGAATACTTCTCTATGATTGAAAAGGAATGTGAATGTAACATTTGAACTTTCTTTTTTCAACTTTATAACAAGATAATACAATTCAAATTTTCTTAAATTAAATAATAAAAAAATACAATCATCATGATTTGTCATTTAATTCAAGGTATTTTCTTAAATGATTCAATTCATAATTAGATACAAGCACACTTGAAAATATGATAGTTTATACTTAGTATTGATTAAAGAGAACATTTTTAATAATAATAATAATAATAATAATAATAGAGAACTTCTAATTACCCCTATTGAATGCAAAGCCTTTCATTTTTATAAATTGATGTCATATATGCATAACAATGATTCATTGCTAATGATATTCCTGAATATGTTTGCCATGCAATGTATGAAATATACATAATTATTATAAGATATATATGTTGGTTTTAAACCCTTTTTGATATTGGCCGGCAGGACCGACGGGTCCACATAATGGAAAATCTACATAAACTTATTGGATTTCCTTAGGATTGATGCCTACATTTTCCTGTTTCAGGGTTTAGTACTACTTGAGTGGATATTTTGGCATGTGGATCTAACGATCATTTGTTTATATATATATATATATATATATATCTTTCTGTTATTATTTATTGAGCATCATTAGGTAAATCTCAATTAGAAAAATCTCATTTTACATATTGTTTGAAATTTTATGATATGACAAATAATTTATTATTTTACCCTTCTTTGCTCATATTGTGCCCTGCACCTTGTCGTTTATATTTTACTCAGTGGGATTCACCTGTTGAGTCATTTTTTGACAAAATGACACCATAAAATTTATGCATTTCAGGTGGCGAGCGATGCATCGGTTATAAGAGATTTGTGTACTCATGCTTCAGGTGTAGTGTTGGATTCAGCTAAGGTTAAACTATTTATTTAATTCAATATCGTAGTCATGGCTTATTTATTTTTTAATAGAAAGATTATTATGAAAATTTTGGATTTAGACACTCAGATGATTAATTTTTGTGTTCACATTAAAATAACATGTTTATTGACTGAAACTATTTCTTAATCCTCAACTCACACTCTCATGCTAGGTTTTGTGAAGCTCTTCCATGGCTTGGCTAGCTGGGTGTGACAAAATTAACACCAAATAATTGAAAGAATGGCAATAATGATGATCAAAATGCCACCGCAATATCAGGCATATGGAAAATGACAATTGAGTAACCACATGGAAGATGGTTACATCAAAATCAAACAATATTGCTTAATAGATTCATCTAGAACCCTCGTCCTTTGTGAATACTAAAAATTTTTTCGCAACATTAAAAATATTTTGCATGTCAATTTTTCAAAAGAAAACACTAATCTTGCCAAAAATCATATTTATAATTGTTACTTTAAGAAAAATCTTAGACAATGATAAATACTTTCATAATCTATCTAAAAGTTAGAATGTATCAACATACTATTGTTGGATAATATTTCAATATGTGTGTGTGTGTGTGTGTGTGTGACGGTCTTCATCTATCTAGCACAACTTACATGATATAACTTATCTTTAGCAAGGTTAATCTGATATGTTGAAGCATCATTGGCTTCTCCCTTCTATCATCTTTTAAACTCGAGCAAGACTAACTTTCATGTAATGCATATGGAGAAAAAATAAGCATAACTTGATCAAATTTGAAATATGGTAAGACTTTCATGCAACTAAAATTACTTACTACTACAAAACAAACCCAAAGTCTATAGAGATTGTGGTAAATTTAATTTACTCGCGCACTATTTTATATGGGATTTGAGTCTGAACTTTCTATCAAAAATAGTAGCCCTCACTAATTTTCTAGTGTGCTAACAAGGCGGATGGTTTTTAGATTTTAATCAAATCGAACAAGCATTGAGATTGCGTTGAATTGAATAACTGTTGGGACTATTTCATGAAAGTTACTTTCCCATCAGAACAAACATATCTCACCAACTATTGTTATGGTACCAACCATACGCCTTGCAAATGCTCCAATAAGTAAACACCTCCAACACTAGCATTATATTGTGCCAATTACTTTGCCTCAAAGCTTCATGTTGTTTGCACTTTAGGCTCCATCAGAATTATTGGGAAACCTTACCTATGCCTTCATTGTAGCCTTGCAAGGAAGTTAAACTCAGAAGAGATGATGCGTTCACACAGTGCAAATAGAGATCAATCCACCATGCCTACTTTTTTCATTTAATAAATTATCAAAATCCTAAATGATCCTAACTATGTTTATAATAATATTCTAGAAATGCCTCATTTTGAGAAGATAAAGATAAAGGTTACATTAGTGCAAAATCTTTCCGTCTTCTTGAATGCTGCGTGAAGAAGCAAACCAACTAATCCCCCTTAACGATCCATTATATTCATCCCCAAGTTCATATAAAACCATCAAACATAATGGCGCCCTTGGTTGTGAGAAAAGGACAAACCAAGAAGTTACCAAATGTCTTTGCATACCTCCAATGTGGGTAGTGTACTCAATTTATAACAAGTTATTGTTCATCTAAATCTCGGTTTTTTCCCATTTTCAGCAAGCTCATAACATGAATACTATTATCTAGCCGAAAGTATGACAAATTTTCTATACTTATCTATTTAAATGAATTGGCAAGTTGAATTATAATTTCATATGAGATTCAAAGTTTATCAATACTAGACAACTATAGATACAATTTGTTGAGTTTCTATACTAATAATTAGATTCCGCATAACTTTAGAACTAAGACATTGTGCTGTGCATTAAAAGTGATAAATCCATTGAAACAATAACAAAGACATTGTGGCCAGAAATGTAATGTAATATGTGTGCTGTAATAAAAACAATGACATGCATAAAAGAGAAGCAGGAATTTCTTATTATAAAAAGTTATGCATAAGGAAATAAGAACAAAAGAAATCACGATATTAACATGTTCGAATAAAGACCAATATAAAATCAATATTTGTTACAAACAAATAAAATGGATTAAAAATGAATGGAATTCAAATGGTGAAAAAAGTATTTAAACGTGAGGTTTCTTACTTGAGATGAACCATAAGCAACACTTGAAATCTTTGGAGAAGTCCACTTTGGAACAGAACCCTCAAATATGTAAGAGCATTCAGTATATGCAGTTCCAAGGCCTACTCCGGCACCAAAAGCTACAGATGCCCATCGAGTTATTGGACTCCCTGAGTAGATATAGAAAGTTAATAAATGAAAAACTCGAGGGTGATTGTTATGAAAATAATTATCCTCAATCTAGCAAACAACACATATCTACCTTAAGGGAAGAACATTTTGTTCGCTTATTTTAGTATTATCAATCATTTTAGAAAGAAATATCAAAATTCAATATGTAACACTAAAGAGGGCACCCTATGGCCTCAACATTTGCCACATGAACTAGCTTTTCAGGAATGCAGTAAAAACATTCAAAATTTTCAGATCCTTTTATAAAGCGATAGAAATTTTACCCCATTGTAATAAGGAAAAAAAAAGGGAGGGGGACGATGCTCTGTTGGACTATGGTAAGGAATTGAATAGAAGATATTAAAGCTTCTTATTCTTCTTACAAGATATAAAGAAACAAAGGAAAATGAGTCTTTAGACGTAATAGAATCTAAATTTCAATCAAAACTAGATAATTCAAATATTATAATTTTTTCTTTTGTTGGCATGCTATTAAACATTGAGCCACTAGTCTGGAATAATAGTTAATTAAAATGGGCAGTTACATACATGGCAACGTAAACTTGGCTAATTACAGAAATAAAACCCTCTTACATCTGTTTTCTTTTTAAGATAAACATTCTCACCCAAATATTTGAATTTCACAACAAAAAAACAGTATTTTTCACTTTGGTCAAATTCCTACAAGTTTGATCATGACACCGGCAAATGCAAGATTCAATAGTTCAGAAAAAATGGCATAAATGTTAGAGTTCGAAATAGGGAATTTTTCCGTGTTATGTATGTAAATTCTCATATAAAAAAAGGTGAAAATTTGTGTAATTCAATCATTAATCATACTAGTTTCGGTATAAGTTCGGACGCTTTAGACCTGTAGCATCTACAACCATGATCCAAATCATATCGTCCGCCTTACAGTTTTAAGATCATCGTATATCAACTGACAAGCATCCGGCTCATGGCAAGAAACATAATATGCATGAATGACTCAGTATTAACTCACCCAAATCATTACAACAAAAATACTAGAAAAAATAACAGTAAAAAATTGCAATTTAAACACCTCCTCTCGAGCTAATAATTAATTTTCCCTGCATATATAAAACCCCATAAAATCCAAATCAAAGGCCCGAACCAAACTAGGGCATAAAGACCATCAAAGAAAAAAAGCATTTCAGCTAACTGCTGATGTTAGGAAACTGAATAACATTAAGGAGGAGGAGGAGCTGACGAAAAAATAGGAGTCCAGTCATGGTTCCGGCGAGAGACGAGTAGGCGACGCGGCGGACGGTAAGGTCAAGGCAGGCGTCCCATTTAGCGTCCAGGGACGACCTCGATTTCTTCAACTCTTCTTCCGCCATGAATTCGACTTAATTCTCACCAGTCAGACGCACAATGTGCAGATTGAAGAGATCCCTTCTCTATTGCGGCCTTCGGGTTCAATTTGCTTAAAACAAGTTCTCACTCATCACAAATTGTTCTCAATTTTTCAACCGCATGCCCTAAATTTATTCCCAGCAAGTCTTAACATTTTTTAAAATACCTTAGTATATTATTAATTGAACTTTATTTGCCCATAATTTGTATAATGTCAGATATTTCTATAATTTATGGGGACGTCAACTCAACAATAATCTTGCAAAATAAAACAAATATCTTACGCCATACACCTCCTTCATGATATTATTTGAGATGACAATATCGGTAGAAAGTTTCAACTAAAGAAGCCTCCAATCCACTTAATGCTGGAGACTTTGGGTCTGTTTAGGGCAACTGTAGGTTAATAATAAATTGTTGCGGATAAGCTGATTGTCTATTTATTTTTTTATTGTTTGACAATAGTTATGCTACAACTGTTTCTGAATAAATAATTATTCTACCCTTGTATAGTAATATTGTTTGCAGCAGAACTATCATGTCAATATGTTTTATACTTTAGAAGCAAAAATCTAGTGCATAACATTACAAAATAAAAAAATATATACCTCGCTTAACAATGAATATCATTATTACTAAAATTAAGACAAAGATTATTAAAATATCATTTAATAATATGATAATATTATTTTTAAAATATTGATGATGTATGTCACGAGCTATACCGCCTCCAGGGATACTATTCATTCCATATCACTCTCGACCATGGAATTTGTCAGTCAGTCTGTCCAACTAAAGAAGTCACAGTTCTCCGTAATTTTCCCCTGTAGTTATTTGGATGATAGGAAGTTAGCACAAAATATTGAAATTCATAGTAGTAGTGCAATCATCTTTCCTAAATGTTTTAAAAGACATCCCATTTGACGTGACGCAAGTAAAAATTGTTCAAATAAGCAATTAATTATAGTTTTATATAGTTGTGTAGTCTTAGAGAACTTAGTATATCAATCAATGATTTTATCACTGCAATGAGACATCAAACCTTAGAAAAAAAGTTTTTTTTTGTTCTCTTTAACCCACCTAATACCAAGTTTGTGTGTTTCACGCACATGTTTATCACCAAAAAAGGCCGTATAACGAAAAAAATGTGAGAAATTTGGTTGTCTTTATTAGGATTTCACATGTGACACCAATTAATGATGAAAAACAGACCATCCAGAAAAACCTATAAGGTCTAATGTCTCGTCATAACCCTCCAAAATCCACTAAACAAAATATAAAAGAAATGAAAAAAGAAAAAAAAAACACTTGCAAACAACGTAGAAAAAACCCAAACAAATAATATCAAATACACAAGAAACAAAAATAAACATGAACTGTATAAAATATAAATACAATAAACAGTGAATCGCTTCAATGACCATTACAATTAATAATACGCTAAATCAATCCATTCAACATCCAACAATGACATTGGTAATTTGTTCTCTCAGTTTAATAATTGTCTCAACACTTTCGTCATCCTGGGTGCAACCCTCATGTAATTCTACTTCTATCTGTGGTATAGATTGTCCTATGTGATATTCAAATGCTTCATGCACGACATGTAAATAGTAATCATCGACCATGTTGAAGTCTATGTCATTGTGCGAATGATGTCGTTGAATATAGTTGTGGAGAGCTATTGCGACTACTACAATCTGTACTTGCTTTGGAAATAAATATGTTGGCAAATCACGCAGTATGACCATTTTTTCCTTCTGCACACTAAATGTTCTTTCAATTACATCGCGTAAGGACGAGTGTCGTTTGTTAAACATTTTTTTTCTGTCTCGGACAACATTGTTGGATCTTTCAAAGTTGAGAATGTGATATTTGATGTTCAGAAATAGCTCCAGATTCCTCCTCTGTAAGAGTATCCATTGTCGACCAATGATGTTTATGTTGCAAATACAATAATCAACATTGAAACTAAAAAATATATAATTATAATTAATAATTGAACAAACTTGAAGGTGGGTGGGAGAATTTGTGCTTTCGATTTCATGTGGCAAAAACAAATATACGACTCTCATGTGCATTATCTTCCCAACCAACCATAATAAAAGTAAAGTACATGTTATAATTACACACAACCATCACATTTAGTGTTGGTGATCCACACCGACCAATGAATGCGACCCTTTCATTATTGGAGACATGTGCACCCACGTGTGTTCCATCGATCGGTTAAATACAATTCTAACAAATTAAAGAAGGATGTGTGAACACTGCTCATTCCGCCTTCTGAATATAATGAGTAAAAAGATTTACCCTAAAAAGTTGCACATATCACGGATCATTTGCAATCTTTATTGGAGTCATCTCAAATGTTGGATCCCCTGCATTGATAATCTTGGATGACAAACTAACAAGAGCTTTCAAATCTACTGAAAAGTATCTGCTGATTGTCTTTGATAAATGTTGAAATCGCTTCATCGCTCCTTTCATTGATTCATTATGTGATAACATGTAAGGGATTTTTACCATAACTTCGCACACTGTCATTCTACATGTGCATGAAGTCCATGATTCCTATGTAGTTCATTTAAAAGATCTATAAATATGGGTTGTGTCATACAAAATATGTTGTTAAATTCTGTAGGATGTTCTTCAAGTAGCTCTTCAACCCATTTATCACCAATGTACAATCATGTCATGCAAGGAGACCGATCTATGTATGAGTTTTAGTACTCATACATTAAATATACTGCTGCCATAATTCTCTTTCTGTGTTTCTCTTTTTGTGAATCCATGTTAAAATGCTTTGTTAAGGTAAGACATGTGCATCAAACAACTTTAATAATCTTCGAGTAATGAATTACAAAGTGTACAATGAAAGTCAAACATCCAAAATAACATTAATATTGTTCCATGGAAGAAGAAAAAAAACATCTAAATCAGAATAAGATAAACCTACTGGAAAATAAATACAAATAGTGAAAAAATAACTGAATAAAATCAAGAATCCTTGTTGTCGTAAAAAAAGGTAAATAATTGACCCTATGGTCAGGGCCATTTTCATGAGAAACTCTATAGGTCGGGTCGTCCAACAACTTCATGAAGTTCAAATATAACAACATGTCCTCATAAATTTATGGAGTTGCCTCCATAACTCGGATAACTTCTTCAATGGAGGTCGCTTCGTGAAGTCCCAAGCTCACTGGTGCATGAAGCCACCAGTTTTGACACTTAGCTTCTAATGAAAGTAACCTTTTCATTTTTATTTTTCTCTACCATTGGATGCTTTGACTTACATGTAGAGTCCACTTCATTTTGGTTTCGGCTTGGGCCTTCACTGGAGTCAACTGCTCGGTCGACATCGTAGTTCTCAGTATGCCCGCAAACCCTTGTTCACTAGGGGTCCAAGCGTTAATCCCCATTACCATAACCCCACCAAACATACGATCTAACTTTTTTTCTAAATTAGGGTCAATACCACTAAATTTGAATTTCTTGGCATTATCTGCAATAAAAGGGGACGTGGAATGTTCATACAATTCAGGATTAGGGAGTCATGAAAAGAAAGTCAGAAATAAATATATTCTCATCTCCATTGTCTTAGCACACCATTCATCTAAAACATTAATAGTCTTTTTGATTGAATCACAACCCAAGTTTGTGAATTCTCATTTAAATTCCTTCCACATTTTTCAGTCTTTTTTTCAATTAATCTCACTTATTTTTCAGTTGCATCCTATCGTATTCATTTCCCGTCATTTCCTTGAACACCCTATTTCGAACGAACAATAACTACCCTCTGGAAACTCTAGCTCTGAAATCTAAGAGACGAAAAACGGGGCAACTTTGCTCTCGAAACGGTGTTTTTTGACTCTTCGTGCTCCTTTTTAATGCAAAGGTATTTTTGTAACGTTCCTTAGTTAGGGTCGGGCCGGGCAGCAAATGTTTTTTTTATTTTTTTAACAGGAATTTCATTAGACTCAGAATGGTTATCTACGTTAGGACGCCAGACTAAATACGCGCTTGAGAGAGAGAGAGAGAGTGTGATGTGGGGTGGGTGGTGAAATGAATAAGTTGAGGTGCTTTATTTGAAATATTTAAAATTTAAACGATTAATTTGTTATTTTGAAGTTTTAGGCGCTGTGCAAGTAAAAATACTACCCTATTTCAATCGTCCGTTTCCAACTTCCCGCCGCAATTGTTCCTCTCGGGGACGTCAGGCATGAGCAGGTATGCTCTTTCCACTTCGAATTCATTAAAATCGATCTTCTCATCCATGGTTTCTTAGGAACTCGCAGGAGATTGAGGGCTTTCAAGAGATGGATGAAATCTCATGGGATCGCATACAGCGATGCCCTAGAGTTCGTCGATTCCATGGACGACGGCATCTCCGTGCGAGCACTCTGCGATCTAAAGGAAGGAGACCTTGTCGCCAGCATCCCTAAGATTTCCTGCCTCACCATCCGGACCTCGGGGATCTCTTCACTTTTAGAGGAGTGTGGCCTTTGCGGTTTCCTTGGCCTCTCTATCGCGCTTATGTACGAGAAGAGCCTTGGTTCTGCCTCGCCATGGGAGGGATACCTCCAGCTCTTGCCCGAGAGAGAATGCATTCCGCTTGTCTGGAGTTTGGAGGAGGTGGACAAGCTTCTGGTTGGGACCGAGCTCCATAAGGTGACGCTTAAAAATAGAACGCCTCTTTTTTTCGATATACTCGTTGCATTTTAAACTGGAACCAAGGTTGAAAAAAGAGCATTTGATACTAATAGCTATAGATTTTATCGGATATTTGCCATTGATTTAAAGCTAAGTGAATGCTCCTTTGAGGATGTTTTGAATTTCACGAAACACGCCCCTTTGTTTTTAAAAATAGCAATCAAGTCAGTTCACACAAGTATATTTCTATCTGTTTTCTGTTAATTCTCTAACACAAGAAATCTAAGTCGTTCCAAATATAATATTGCCACTTATTGTTTTCATAAATACGAGTAAACACAAGGGCATACACATTTCAATTAAAGCGAAAAGCTTATTGCGAGTGTTATTTCAAAATAATATGGTTTTATCCATATTATTTTTCCGTGTAGAACTTCTAGCACACCTCTGAAATTATGCTTTAATCTCTATTTGTTTGATCTTTCTTGGATTATATCCGAGTTTCACATTTTATTGGCCACCGCTAGTAAAAAGGGGCTCTCTGGCTATAAGCAGAATTTAGATCAAGAGGGTTTAGTAAATCATCCAAATACATATACATAGTAAATTTATGAAGATTATGTCATAAAAACTATTTTGCATGAAAATTATTAAATTTTACTAAATATTGTTAAACTATTGACTATTTGTTTTATGATTTTTTAGGATAACCCTTCAAGTTCTTCTAATCCTATGGGCGGTGGGATTTATCAAATCTTGAATTTAACCAATAATGATGCTCATTTGAAGTTTATCACAATGTTAAGATTTAAATTTGCTCAAGTTTTGTTGATAGGATTTAAGCTAAATCTTACATAAATCTTGCCTAAAATGTGACACCAAACAACCAATTCGTTATATAAAGGCAAATGGTCTATGTAGTTTTGTTAAGGATGGAGCCCGATTCAGTCCGCCCGTTCTCGCGCACACGCGAAGACTCGTGCTCCTGCTTTGTCGCGCAAACTCCTGCTCCCATTCACGTCTGTTCGCGAACGGCTCCTCTGTCGCGATTAGTCACGACGTCTCCCTTCCTGTTCACGATAAAAAACATCGCACGGCTCCTTCAGTTTCTAAGTCACAATTTTTGTGTTCTTCTTTGGACTTTCTCAGGATAGAGGAATAGAAGTGCAAGAAGTAGTTCCTTGCGACAGAAGAAAGAAGAAAGAAGAATGAAGAATAAAATTATTCTCCTTTGGCTTCTTCTTGGTGGCTTGTGGCAGAAGAGAAATTGAGTTTATTTCACTTGTAAGTTTATCTTTTTCGGTGTAGAACTTCTTCGGTGTATCTCGGTGTAGAGAGAGAAGAAGAGAGAAGCTCGGTGTAGAGAGAGAAGAACATAGAGAGAAGAAGAGAGAGCAACAAAGTGAGAGATTCCTCTTGTAAGTCAAAACGTAAATTTCTCAAGTGGTTCTCAAGTGGTAAAATCCACTGCAACTCCGTGGACGTAGGCAATTTGCCGAACCACATAAATCTGTGTGTTCCGTTGTGTTACTGCTTTCTGGTGTGAATATTTTCGTTCTATTTTTCTCTTCGTCAAAGATCATTCTCTTATTTTATTTTTATATATATCACAACAACTGATATCAGAGATTTGTTCCGGATCTGAGGAAGAATGATGGTCGCAGATGAAGTGAAGATTTTAGGGATCCAGAAATTTGATGACACAGATTTTGGTTATTGGAGGATACAGATAGATGACTACCTCTATGGGAAAAAAACTTCATCTTCCGTTAATGGGAAAAAGACCTGAAATGATGGATGAGACAAAATGAAATATGTTGGATCAACAAGTTCTGGGGGTTATTCATTGATCCTATTGAGTCCGTTGCACACAATGTCGTCAAGGAAATGACGACTGCAGATCTCATGGCAGCTTTACCAGGTATACATGAAAAGCCATCGACGAATAACAATATGTACTTGATGAAGAAGTTATTCAACTTGAAGATGACGGAATGTGTTTTTGTTGCTCAATACCTGAATGATTTCAATACTATCATAAATTAATTATCGTCTATTGAAATTGATTTGATGCTGAAATACGTACGCTGATATTGTTGGCATCGTTGTCAAATAGTTGAGAAGCCATGTGAATGACAATTAGCAGTTCTGCAGATAAATCTAAACTGAAATGTAATAATATTCGTGATTTGATTTTAGCTGAGGAGGCGTGCAGGGAAGATTCTGGCGAGATCTCAGGTACGAGTTCGACACTGAATGTTGATTTCAGAGGGAGATTACATGACATAAACTCATATAGAGGGAGATCAAAATCAAAGTCTGGTCAGCAGACAACCTCTGGTCAGCAGACAACCTGCTGTTGCTGTAATTGTGGCAAGACTGACCACATAAAAAGGAACTGCAGGAATCCCAAGAAGATGGAGAATTATAGCGCAAATATGGTATTTGAAGAAGTACATGATGCACTATTGGTGACGGTTCATAGTTCTGTTGATGATAGAAGTGAAGAAGAGAGTGGGTCCGGGGCACCAATTCTTATTGTTCCATAGACAAGTGGTGGAGAACCATAAATATATGATTAAATCTTGCAAGATGCAAGTTCGAGCAAGTGGGAGTCCACCAGGGAAGAAGACATTACACAACAAGTGGGTGTACCGGGTCTGAGCTTGATGGCAGTAAGAAGTATAAGACTAGACTTGTTGAAAAAGGCTTTCAGCAGAGACAAGATATTACCCATGCAGTGAGAGTTGTAAGCAGAAACAAAAATAATCTAGGAAATAGCTTGAAGGTGCAAGGCTATGTGAACTTTGTTGATATGTTGACTAAGGGTGTTACTCTTGAGAAACTGAAGTTGTGCTCAGCTTCAGTTGGTCTTCTAGTGCGAAGATAAAAACTTTGAGTTGCAGATGTGGAGGATTTATGTTTGAAAAAAAATGACGACAATGCCAGTGGAGGATATCAGTATGAGGAAGGAGATGTTGTTACCCGTGTACCGGCCTCCAAGTGAGAGATTTGCTAAGGATGGAGTCCGGTTTAGTTCATCCGTACCTGCGCACACGCAAAGACTCCTGCTCTAGCTTTGTGACGCAAACTCTCACTCCCGTTCGTGCGCGCCCTTGTTGTTCGTGACCCGCTCCTCTATCGCGAATAGTAGCGACGTCTCCTTTCTATTCGCGATAAAAGACATCACACCGCTCCTTCAGTTTCTAAGTCACGATTTTTGTGTTCTTCTTCCGACTTCCTCGGGATAGAGGAAGAAAATTGCAAGCAGTAGTTCCTTGCGGCAGAAGGAAGAAGAAAGTAGAAGAAGAAACTTGTTCTCCCTTGACTTCTTCTTGGTGACTTGTGGCAGAAGAGAAGTTGAGTTTATTTCTATTGTAAGTTTATATTCTTCGGTATATCTCGGTGTAGTGCTTCTTCAGTGTATCTTGGTGTAGAGAGAGAAGAACAAAAAGAGAAGAAGAAAGAGCAACAAAGTGAGAGATTCCTCTTGTAAGTCGAGACGATCGACTGGTGTAAATTCCTCGAGTAGTAAAATTCCCTGCAATTCCGTGGACGTAGTCAATTTGCCAAACCACGTAAATTTGTGTGTTCCGTTACTGTTTTCTGGTGTGAATTTTTTTGTTCTATTTTTCTCTTCATCAAAGATCATTTTCCTATTTTATTTTTATATATACCACAACAAGTTTTACATGTTGAGTGGATCCTATTTTTAACTAGTGATGTAATGTCAATCTTGAAGTCTTGCTGTGATAAATTCAATATGAAAGGTTCCAAATGGTCCTCTTTCAATGAATTTTATTCCAGCGCATGCCAACTTATGCCCTGCGTAGAGTTCTTACATTTGGTAAAGCATGTCCTGCTTTGATCATCTGTAATATACTGCAAAAGTGGTTGGAAACTCCTAGAATTTTTTAATGATTTTTATTTGTTTTTTTCCAAAATTTTTTTAGTAATTTTCTCGGATTCTGTTGTTTGTCACAGCCTTTGCTTATAAACTTATATTCTCTTGTATCTATTTTTGCTTCAACATAAGCCACTTTTTGACTTCATAAATCATTCCATTATCATTCGTTGTCATTTAAAGTTTGTATAAGAGTCTCATCAAATCCTGACATTGTACCTTTGCTTGTATTTCTACTTGGTAGATTGTAAAAGACGATAAGAAATTTCTCTTTGAGGATTGGAAAGAATACATTGAACCTCTCATTCAATCAGGGCCTTCAGAGATAGATTCAGACAATTTTGGCATTGAGCAGTATTTTTCTGCCAAAAGTCTCATTGCTTCAAGATCCTTTGAGATTGATAAATATCATGGCTCTGGTATGGTGCCATTGGCTGATCTGTGAGTAACTTTCAATTTATGTTTCATTTCTTACTAAATTAGTAGACTCAATGTTGAAGACTGCATAAGATTTGCCAGATTATGTACGTGTTCATAAAATCCTAAACCGAATTTTCCACATTGAATTTTCTTGTATTATTTTTTTTTGAAATAGGCGATATGGTGGAAGACGGAACCAACTTTGCCAACTACTTTTAAAAGTGCACCAAGATGATGGTCGAGACCATAAAAACCTATCTCAGTACTTCTCCAACTAGTACTTGAAGACATAACAATTTTTAATAGGATGGCTAACTATCCACTAGTATGGGCAGCAGTTTTGGTTATCAGTTATTTCATCCTCCTCCCACCCTTTTTAGCGCAGTAGCTGAGGGCCTATCATCAATGCTTGATGGAAAAACTTTGCCGCATTGCCATTTAGACTGAATTTTCTTATTCATTATTTTTTAAGGGATTAAAGTTATACCCGCAACTACTTGTTGCTTGCTTGAGACATTTACTGACTCTACGATTGGGTCTAGGCTTGTTGTTTTCCACGAGCACCATCTTAGGCCGGGATTTAATTAGAGCCTTAACCGCTTGCTTCCCTTTGTCAATGTTATAAGTGGAAGCAGACTATTTTACTTTGTCAATATTATGAGACAAGACGATATGCACTTTACCTTTCTTGGCATCCCTGAGATATTATGATTGAATCCATGCATGCGTATGAGACTACATATCATCAATATTTCTTATAGATAGTTGGACTATATTCCGATTGTTGTTCATATTTCACACTCATATTAGGCCAATGGCTATATATTATCAAAGACTCCTAGTTTCTTTATTTTTCTAAATCAGGGTCGATGATTATTGTTTATTTAGTCGTGTTTGTGAATCACTTTATGAACATGCATTTGATCGAGGCAAATATCTTGATTGAGTCATTTTGAAGCTTAACATACCATTTGAAAGCAACCTTTGTGAGGCTATTAATGAATCGGCGAGAGAGCATATCATTCGTGTTTTTATGTTGTTACAGGTCTTCTTAAATTAATCCTAGCATTGTCTAAAATTATCATTCTTAGTGAACATTTTGAACTTCGGAATGGAATACCTTATGTGATACATGACCAAACCATTCTCATTTAGATATGGCAGTACCTTGCATACCAATTTTCTTTTTTGTTCCAAAGCCATGGGTATGTTGGCTTTAATCTTCTCGTTGATAAGAATTCCAAGTTGAGTTGTTGTTAGTGCTTTTGAATTGGCTTGCTTTGGTCGATTGATCGGATGGTTGTCTTTGCCTTTATTCCAAGGGAATTTTGAACTTTAGAAGTTTGGGGAATGGGGTTTTCTTGTGTAAGGCTGTCAAAAAAGCTCATCGTTCGCAAACAACCCGTGTTCAGCTCGTTAAATAGCTTGTGCTCTATTTGTTCGTTAACCATGCGAGCCAAACACAAACAATTATTTTGAGCTCGATTTATAAATGAGTTGAAAATAAACAAAAATTTACACACACACACACACACACACACACACACACACACACACACACACTCGTCCTTAGCTATTTGTTTTCTGCATGTTTTAAATTTGTTTTACATTTTATTGAGTCTATCTGTATCTTTTTGTTGGGATATTACTGTACTTGTATCATATGGGTAGGATGCCTCTTTTGGGCTATTCTCATATAACCTTTATGTATCCTTTCTATTTCAATAAAATCAGCTCTAGGTCTTTTAAAAAAAAAAATAAAATAATAATAATAATAAAATATATATATATATATTTATATATTTATATATATGAGATTTAGGTGGTATAAAGGTAAAAAAGAAAAATTTAGGTGTTAGATATGTAAATACATAGACATTGATTGACCGGTATGTATCTAAATGCAAAAAAAGGCGGGTGGAAAGCAGCCAACACTAGTCAACATTTATATTTTTCCAGGTGTTAAAAATGCAAATACATATGAATTGGATGGTATGCAAGTAAATGCCCAAAAAAAAGGGAAGAAAGAGAGTCACGTGGGACAGAGGAACAACTAAAAAACTACAGGAATATTTTCTTATTTCCCACATATGTTAGGAAATTTTTCTTACACCTTAGGAGCAGTTTAAAACTAGGAAAGCTCACATGGCTTGTGTGAAAATTTTTGCTTGAGAGCTGATCTGTATATAATTCGAGCTAAAATCGAGCTAATAAATGAACAAATTCAAGTTGCTCACGAACAAATCGAACAATATATATCTGAACATGAACAAACTCATTACGAGCCTAATTCGAGCGCTAACTGATTTCAAACATGTGTTTATCCAAACAAGCCGAACATGAACAAAACCTCAGCTCGCTCATGTTCGGCTTGTTTGCACTCTTAGTCTTGTGCACCACTGACCATCTGGCAAGGCTTATTGCGGGATGCAATATTTGCATGATTTGCAAACGTAATCTTATATAGTTGTATTATCATAGTCATCTAAATCATCATTTTATTCATCATGGAGCTAATTAGAGACACTTATTTATCTCTGAATATCATATATTGCTATATTTGGCAGGAGTGTGCCAAAGCAGTAGTGTTAAGGATTTCATCCTTTTTTTCAAATTGGCTTCATTTCAGAGAAGGATTATTCCCCTTGTATGCCTTGGTTTGGTACGTTCAACAATATAAATCACTTCGAACTGCCTAATTTCATCCTCCATTTCTTCATGTATCTTATGGGCTTTTAGTTCAAAATGATAAGTCCAACAAATATCTACCATCAACTAAGGTGGGATGATTTAATTGCTCTAATCTTCCTCTATGATGGCAATTGACTGTATGGATATCCTAGTATGGACCACTCTGCCCTTTGGGAATATCAGGACTCCAAGATACCAACTATCATGATGATAATTTTGAGGAACATTTTCTTAGGGGGCCTATTTTTTGTGAGTTTCCCTACTGTTCGGATTTTGGGGTAACACTTAAATTTTATGCCTTGAAGTTCATCAACAGCACGTTTATGATAGCTCATAATCTCTTCATCCTTTATTAGTGGACCTCTGGACATATAGATCCATGGGCTCGAGGAGTAAGTGTCACCCACTATGCTCACTTCAGGGAGCTTGCCTTAATTTTTTATTTTTGGCTACTGCAATAGATGATTGCTCTCCGTGCTCTTTATGAATTTCTACTATTACAAGTTTTTTGTAATTTTTTTCATCATCAGTTATTTCTCTTTTACTATTGCACTTTGACTCGGAAGCAATATATACCTGCCAACATAAGGTGTGATGAATGTATATAAACCTGTTTCGTACTTAGAAAAAAACTATATACATATAATAAGAATAATAAAATTAAGCAAGGAAATTTACAATATAATTCTGTCATTAATCACTTACTTAAAATGATTAATTAAATTAAGCATTTTTTGACAATTTCAAATGATTGAACCTAATCTAATTTCTTGGTTTGTGTGCGCTTTAGGTTCAATCACAAGACGGGGGCTGAGAATGTTCACTTTACATTAGCATCTTCTTCCTCTAGTTCTGATGATGATGTTGAAGGTGACATTTTTGATGCATCTGATGATGAGAGGTCATCTGTGAAAAACTCGACTAATTCATCAGGTTAAAAGACCTATCATTGTCATCCTTAGATAATATCTTAAAGGATATTTGTGAAATTTGCTATCAATTAGTGATGTTTCCTTTGAATTACAGGAAGTGAGCCTATTGAAACTTTGGAAATGATCGTGGTGAAGGAGGTTGAGACAGGTTTTGAGGTCAGTATTTAATTCTATGAGCAAATTTTTCTGAAAAATAATATTGGATGAAGATATTCTAATCAAAATTTGTTTACGATGGATTTGAAAACTTTGGATTTGCTTTGGAGCTAAGTGCAATGTACGGTTTGATGGATTATCATGTATTACACTCATCTCAAAGCAAATTCAAATATTTAAAATCAATTTCAATCAAATTTTGATAAAAATATTCTCACCTAATTTTTATCCATACTTTTGGTGCAATATTCCATTTTATCCTCACTTATTTTCTTTTCTACTTCCATCAATTTTCAAAAATAAAGTGCAAATAGGATTTTATTTTGTGGAAACTTGTTAAAATCCTTAGTAGTCCACTCTGATGGTGATCACTCATGCTATGGTCAATTCTTTTATTGATTAAAATGTCTCGGAAACCGATCACATATTTCATGCTTCACAAACATCAGATTTCAAACTTCTTAGTCACACCCTTTATATCTATATTTGTCCAGGTCTACAACACTTATGGGTCTATGGGAAATGCTGCATTGCTTCATAGATATGGATTTACCGAACTTGATAACCCTTATAATATTGTTAACATTGATCTACATCTGATACTCAAATGGCTTTCTTCTTTATTCTCCAACCGTTATGTTAGAACAAGACTAGGGTTGTGGAGGAAGTTGAATTACTCAGGCTGCACCAGCCAGAATTCTGAGTACTTTGAGATATCTTCTGATGGTGAGCCTCAAATGGAGCTGCTGATTCTTTTGTACATATTTTTATCAGAAAGCATATATCAGAAACTAGACTCTGTATTAGATTCATTCACTGAAGCTAATGAAGCTGATAAGCTAATCAAGCTGTTGGGGTTAACTAAAACAGACTGTGAACACAAATTAGAGGATTTAAAGGAGGTATTACTCAGAGATAATGTTTGCCAGGCTCTTATATCTTTAGCTGACATTCGAGAGAGTTTGTATGGTTTGAGTTCCTTGCAGGAGGACATTAGCAAGCTCCATGATTGTTGCAGATTGATGGAGAGCAAGTTGTATCACTCTTTAGTTCTGCGCGTGGGTGAGAGAAAAATACTTGGAAAGTTAAGGGCATATGCTTGCAAACACTTAAGGGCGATGAAAAGGCGGAGAGGCAGAAAATCATCACGAAGATGCTGAGTTATCTTCCAAATTCTGCTGTGGAATCTTAGGTACTGAAATTTTCTGTTTAATCTTATTTTAATTGAAAAAATATTCAAGTTTGTCATTCTCAAATTCTGTTTCAAGTTAATTATGAATGTTTGTAACCATATAAATCATACTAATTTGAATCAATTAGGCAAAACCTCCAACTTCTTTGAAAGAGTAATTCTTTTGTAATGTTTATTTGTTAGAACATTACTTTCTTGTGGGGAAAATGGCTGGTTGGTTTATTTATTTGTGTGCAAGCCTTTAGATGATTTTTCTAACCGGTTGAATTAGTTAGGTCTAATGATTATATCATTTTTGTAAATCACAAATATTGAATGCTTCACTTGCAGCTAAATTTTTTTAGCGGGAGGGAAATTGAAGATGTTGGGTAGTTTCTATAATTTAAAGTAGATATAAGATTGAACAAAGTAATCAGAAAAAGTTCTACTTTTTTCGTGTTTTTCCCTTTTTAAAAGAAATGCTTTGCTGTGGCAAAATTGAAATGTAATTTTGTACTTTTTTTATTCTATATCAGCAATGCTCTTAGAACTTGTCACGAAGAATTCAATAACACGATTTACATGGGAATTCAACTTAGCAATTCAATATAGTCAGGGAATTGCTAGCAAATTCAATCTCAAGTCAATACTTTTTTAATTTAAAGTTGGCCTACCTTTGAAGCAAGAGAAAGATATCAGTTCTTGAATTAAATCAAAACCAGTCAAATTATTTCTGAATGCTTGTTTAATTAGTTAAACAAATGGCTAACCAATCTTAATAGATGACTTATAGATTCACCATTAACAAGCAAATAAAAAAGTGTGAGACTAGTCGCTATAAGTGCTATAACCCATGGGAAGATGTCAAATCTACACCTATCAAAGTTGTTCTAAAAGTTTGCTCCAATTTTCACCCTTAGAATTGAGCTGTTGAGCTTGCTCAAATGACTGATGAAGTCTCCCATAGTTAAGCAATAGTTAACTAGAATATTCATCTGTTGATTTGAGATTTTTATCAGTAGAGCTCGTTTAGGGAACTCATCTGCAGTTCCCCTAACTAGAAGCCGACTTCTGTTCTAGCTTGCTAGCAACAAAGCTTTCTTTAATCAATTCAACTTACGCATTACTATGCGATTGTACAATGATGTTGATGTTGTAGCTTCCACCTTGTGTTTCACTTATGAATAAGATATCATTTGTCGGTCATGGGAACGATACATACTAGTATTCCTTATAAAATTTCTCCCTCAATTATTTTCATTAGTTCAACCCCGTTCGCCTTACTTTGTTCAAAGGCATTTAATCAGGTTTCTTCTAAACCAATTCTTCCAGAGTTTCATTTGAGAACTAACTTCTCTCTTCCTTTTGCTCCTTGGCTTGATTCATTTCTCTAATAAAGTTTTATCATCCTTCCAAATATAACATTGAATCCAACACTTCAACATTCCTTCTCTTTAAAACTTTCACCCTCAGACTTTTTTTATGGTCTGTTCTTTAGCTTGTGGAAGCTTGATCAAGAGTATGAAGTTGAAGGTGGGGATATCATTTTTTCAAAATTTGAGAACAACTTTAGCAATGCATGACAATCCTAACATTATCTTAATTCACTCATCACTTGGACCGGCAATCTCTGGCAAACTAATCAACCTAAAAGCTCTTTTCAATGTCTCAGCATGGCTTCTTATTAAGCTCTCCTTTCATTAATTGCTCTAATTGTCCATTTCCAAACCTACAAAACCAGAATTATCCATCTGCTTGATTTTCAGGTACAGGCTTTCTAGTTTTGCTGAGACAGCAACAAGTTTGCTTCAACGACAAAAGAATGAACTCAAACCCCTTGTTCAAGCCAAGAAATACCCACATCAGTATCCACACCTCGTTCTCTCATCACACTTTTTGTTGCTAAAGAAACTTTACTAGCATCCATGTACGTGTTATAAAGTAGCATATATGGTGCGGCTGCATAATGATTTTTCAGTAGCTTCTCTCTGTCATGCTCGCCTCTTTCAATATCACATTGCAACTGACAAATCTGCAACAAGGATCTTCATATTATTGGCTCTTTGTCAAATCTCCAGGAAGTTATGAAGTCCTTGGCATCATCCAACCTCCTCGCCAAAACAAAGGGTTTACAGTGTGAATGCTGTTATTAGCACTTGGAATCAAGTCAAGTTCTTTCTTCATCCTCTTGAAGTTCCTATTATTGTCGAATAGGTCAGTATAATATGGTCAAATATCATCTTTTATAGCCAAAATTTATTTATTCACATTATGAACGCTGTTTGACTACAAGTAAAATTTAATTCAAAGTAATTTGTAGGTTCTTTGAATTTGAAATCTTTCATTTTTTCAAAAAGCTTCAACTTAGTAGCCATTTAAAGCACACCCCAATAAGGTTGGAAACGAGCCGAGCTTGAGCAAGCTCAAGCTGGGCTCGTGTTCAACTCGTTCAAAATTGCCCGTGTTTGAAATTGGCTCGTGTTCGAAATCGGCTCGTGAATAGTGTGTTCATGTTCGACTTGATTTAAATATTCTTGTTCGTGTTTGGTTCAAAATTGACTTGATAAAATAAATTGAAAAAAAATAGATGTAGTGTTGGATTCAAATATTGACCAAATCTATGCAAAAGAAAAGACATAACAACTTTACCGCGCAAATTGTTATGATTCAAACTTAAATATAAATATATAATATATTGTTATATAAACAATTATATGATTTTTTTTTTATTTCGAGCTAAAATGAACCGAATACGAGCGAACAAAGCGCTGTTCTTGTTTTGTTCTTTTATAATTCGATCTTTAAAAAATTGTACTTGTTCGACTTATTTACTTAAACAACGAGCAGAATACGAGCTACTTAATGAGCCGAACACGAACTACAAGTTTTTTTGACAACCCTACACCCCAATATAGTAATTGATTGTGACAAAATGTTGACAGGTAGAATCTCCTCACATGTTTAATAAACAAAAAGATTCAATTGAATTGTACTTTATCGAGTCATCGTGTTTGGTCACAAAAATAGAGTTGTATGTCAAACCGGACACTGTTGGCCTGCCTGCCTTTAAAAAACCATAAAATTATGATTTGAGGATCAAGACGATGAAATCTGATTATTTCCAATCCAGAGCCGGGGCGAAGCATTGGTGATGCGTTATAGTTTACTATTTCTAGTTAAAAAAATGAAGTTGCACGTACAAAATTGGCATTATTGACCCATCCAACCTTTTTCTAGCCCTGTAGCCATGCAAAGAAAAATTAAAAAAATCATAAAAATCATGATTTAAGGGTTGAGCTGATGAAATCTCCCTAATTTTTAAGCGGGCGCTACGACATACTACCAATGGTAAGCTGTAGTTCACCATTTAGGGAATGTCGGGGCGAGCACGGACAATTAATTATAATTCATCATTCTAGTAAAAATTAAGTTTTCACGTAAAAAAGAGACAACATTGGCTTGTCTGACTTTTATTTTTGCCTTGTAGACACAAAATTTGAAAAATTATAAAAGTTAGATTTGAGAGTCAAGATGATGGAACGCGACTAATTTTCAAGCCGGTGTTAGGACAGGGCACCTGTAGTGAGCTATAATCAACCATTTCTACTAAAACAATGGGATTTCATATAAAAGGAGATCCTTGGCCCATCCGACCTTTACTTAGCCTTGTCTAAACAAAAATCAAAATTATAAAAATTATGACTTGAGAGTCATCTATCTGACTAAATTTCAAGTGGGTTTTGGGGTGGAGCACTAAGGATGAGTTATAGTCCACCATTTTCAACCAAGAAATATGATTGAACGTCAAAAAGAGACACTGTTGACTGGTCCAACCTTCATTGTAGCATTGAAACCACACCTAAAGAATTTGGAAAACATAACCACCATGATTTAATGATCAAGATGATGAAAGCCGACAGTTTTCAAGGCAAAGAGCTGGGGTGGAGCAGCGCGGTGTGCTATTAGCCCTCCGTTTATAGTCAAATGTCTGGCACCCGCTCAATATTTCTTTACTAACATGCGGCAAAATGAAGTTTAAAAGTTTCAACAGAAGGAAGCTAAACCATTAAGGCAGCTGATGTTGCATTCATTTTTTTTTTCTATTTAATATACAACAAACATACAAGTTACATATCCATAACTATTATTAGAAATAGCAAACTTCCTATTAATTAAAAAAAGGGCCAATATAACCCAACAAAACTCGTCTCATTAATTACAATAGCTTTCTTCACTGTTCCTTACTAGGCAGGTGCAACTTTTATTTATATTTGTACTCTTTATGAGCCTTCTACAATAAACTCCACAGTACAATAGCCATAAGAAAACTATCGTAGTACAACTTTTTCTAGAGAAAAAAAAAAACTATTAAAAACTTAGCCTTTTATATAACAATTCAACAATTATTATTAGAAGTCGCAGCATCTCGATGAATTTGAAATTTCCAATTAGAACACCTTACTAAATTACTGGCTGTTTTCAGGATGCCATTTTATACCACACCCAACACTGAAATGATAGCGGAAAACAGAACAAAGAGGCAAAGGTTAGTTGTGTCTAAGTTTTGTAAAGGAAAAATGATGTCAGAAATAATAACCTGGGTTTTTGAACTGATGCCAATTGTTGTGCACTTAGCGCACAGTCTATTGCAAGACTCAAGTCCCTAAATTGATTATAATCATCAATGAATGATACAATTATTAAATAAATTGTTAGGAAGGAACTTTAAAAGATACCTTCCTGTGACTGGTATGTTGCTGTTAGGGCGCGAGTCATCAAACTGTCCGTGGTAGAATAACTCGAAAGGCTTTTGCTCATCCTGTTGTAGTTTAGGAGGGTTAGGATTGACTTTGAATGAATCAGTAGTAAAAAATAAGGTTGCGTTTCATATAGTTTTTCACAATATTACAATGTTCAGCTCTGTTTGGCAACAATTGTTTTTTTTTTAAAAGCGTATTTAAATGCATACCACACAATTCTTATGTATTTATATCTTATACCCAAATCCTTGACATGACATAAAAAATACCACTGCCATATCTTTTTAAAAGTGAAACACATTTTTCATGCATAACTTTGTAATGCCAAGGTGTTATAAATGCAAATATCAAACATTAAGTGTGAGATATGTAAATACAATAAGAGAATTGTGTTGTTTGTATGTAAATTTCTCTTTTTTTATCTCAGCTGAAGGAAATATGCTAATAAATTAGTTGTCAGGAAATTGTTAAACTTCTTCTAAAAATAAGTCTATCATACTCGTACTAACCTTCAAAAACTCAACTTGTCTTATAACAGTTCTATAAATAATTAAAAAAAAAAAAAATACTTGCAACCATCACAAATGGTGAATGGGCCCTAAGTTATTAATTCAGCGGTTACAAAAACTGCTCTCACCAAGCCAGTCATACAAATTTGCCGCTCTTCAAACGAATATTGGTGAACTTATCAGCCACAGATACAGAGTGGATAGTGTAACGAGTGAGAGATAATTAAAAAAATATCAGGAAACAGCATACTGCCTTTGATACTCGATGTGAGAAATTATTCACCTTTCTGTAAAGGAAAAACTCTGGTGTGCAAACAGCTCCAAATGCTCGTGCAACATCTTGCGACTGCAAAGAAGAAAAAAATATCTTGATATAAGTTAAGAAAACCTTCAGTAGATAATAGTTATAAAAAAAAAAAGAAAAGAAAAGCTAAACAACATCAGAATAGAAATTAAAAAAAAAAAGTTTCAGAGCAGTATGGCATCTTAAATATTATAACTATTATGCCTGTAAATTATCCTTTGACTAGCCAGCAATAACTAGTTCTATATAAAGGTGAGGACGACCAACTTACCAATTAAGATGACTTTTATCCCATGCCTATAATTCAAAATAAGTAAACTCATCTACACTTCAACAAGCCTAAAAACATAAAACAGATGAATGGAGACAAGTCTAACAAATCACAGAAAAATTATCGAAGGAATGAATCTTCCCAAATAAATCAAGTGAAAGATGAAACAAGCAAGAAAGCATCATATTTCTAGAAGATTGCCATAGTTTTGACTCCCTTGAGGTGATAGTTTTATTTCATGATTCTCATTTGATTTAGGATTAGATTTATTTAACTGGCATAAATCAACATTTTTTTCTACGATCCTCTTACTTTGAATTTCAAGCTGTATGCTAATACCCATGTAACCTATGTTTTATAAACAGGTATGTGAAGGCATATAATTATTACCATGAACAGAAATTGGAAGATAATCCTCTAATTTTCCTCAAGTTTATCTCCTCCACCCTTTTCTCAAATTTCTCTCTCCTAACCAGAACTCCAACGCCAAAACCTTTCTCTTAATCATGAAAACCAAAGGGAAAATGAAACAGAAGAGCAAGAATTCAAAAGCCATTAAGATACATCAACAACAAGCCATCACTTCCAATAGCCTATGGCTTCATACTGTGATAGAAAAAATAGCATATTTTTACTCAAGAAAAAAATTCTAACCTCATCGAAAAGATAAGGAAAAGGGTAGTCCAACAATTTTGCTTCTTCTGCCATGAATTTAGGCCCATCCTGTTAAAATCAGATTGACTTGTGACTGTAAAGAATTAAAGAATTCTGATAGCATTTAAGAAATTTTTATTTGAGATGCAAGTAATCATACCTACTAAAGATAATGTAGGTGCAAATGTTTTTGTACATTCAATTCAGGATTAATTAGATATAAGACGCTAATAACATCTTCAAAAATGGTGCTATCTTCTTATCACATTATAAATAGTGATAATGGATCATAAGCTAATTCAGAAGGAAAAAAAGTTCATGAAATTTTATATAGTTTTGAAACTATTCAAACTATTATTGAATTTAGTTAATAATTCATTTATGCCTTTACTAAATATAAGATAATTTTATAATCAATTTAAAACTATAATGTTTGAAATTAGATCAAGCTTAGCTTTGTCCTTCTAAAATGAAAATCAGAAGAGCAAAGTTCTGTTCAACTTGATTCTATAATTAAGAATGGATTAATAAAAAGAGTGCATTGTTTATAGAATAGACTAGATAACAATGAAGTTCCTTCATAAAAAAAAAAAAAAAAAAAAAAATCTCATTTAAGAAAGGGGCATTAACATGCTTAACACACAAGATTCATATTTGCATGCATACCACTCACATCTTTAACACCACATAAAAAATACTGCCGTCAATATTTTTTCAAAAGTGAAATATACCTTTTCATTGTACAAGTTTATGACATCAAGTTGTTATAAGTATAAATATCAAACTTTGGGAGTTGGTTATGTAATAGAATTGTGTGGCATGCATGTAAATTTCTATTTAAAAAGTCCCCAAAATAACTTACAAAAATACTTTTTTTGTTTTTCACAAAAATTTCAGAACTAATAAACAACTTATGTTTCATTAGATTAAATTTAAATTTATTTCGGAATTATATTAATTTTCGTAAACTAAATAATCAAACAAGTGACGAGACTGCTTCTGAATATATGATGATCAAAAGTCAACACACAACCATTATCATCACACTTGGATTGCCAAAACAATTTACTTTGAAGCCACCTTAAATTAGAAGTGTCAACATATTTGTATGCATTTATTTGCACAAATTTGAATCCATACAATTTTTAGCCAGAATTTGATGCTCATGGCAATGAAAAAGGTATCCGTGTTATTTTTAATCACATAAAATTGAGATATTTTGATGAGCGATTTTCCAAATATAATGGGTAAGAGAGACCACAAATCATGTAAATCTCTTTATTTCATTTCATAAAAATCTACTTTTCATTTCATATATTTATTCACTATTACCTTGTTTTCATCAATTATTTCTCATGTTTTTTAGTAGAAATTTTAATTGGGGCATGTGCATACATACCAAACAAATTTCATGTATTAACATATCAAAGACGTAAGCTTTCATATTTACACGGCATAACACTCAAATCTTTAGCATCAAATAAAAAATGTTACTGTTAGTAACTTTTTAAAAGTGATATGCACCTTTCCATGCATAGTTTATGACATCTAAGTGTTATAAATATAAATATCAAAATTCAAGTTTTTGATATGCACATGGATTGTATGTATGTAAATTTTCCATTTTAATTTTCTACTTTTTATGCATTTAGAACAATGTATTCATGTATGTTTTTCTTGAAAAGTTACAATGTATTTATGTTATATTGATTATTAGGCTTGAAAAAAATATGAATCAATTAAATAAATAACCTTCATATTTTTGTTATTCAGTTCACCAATAGCATGGTAAGTAAGGGCCCGTTTGGGGGAAATGAGCGGCGTCCCCCCGTGTATCTCCCCTGTTTGGGGCGGAGGTTTGATCGCGGAGGCCCCGACGCGTAGCGGAAAGCGGGCCGCCGGATCCCTCCCGTGGTCCGCTTTTCCCACGAGCTTTCTCATTTTTAATACCTTACCTGCCCTGCCCCACCATAATGCCCCTCTCTCCCGAGCTCATGATTGCAATTCCTCTTCTCATCTTCTGCCCTGGATAGCGTCCGACCAAACAAGCTTCTCTATCGACTCTTCTGCCCTAGCGCTTGGAGAAATATCAGATCTGCGAGAGGCATCCGACTAGAGAAGGCCTCTGGAGCTTGTATTCTCAGATCAGTCTTTGATCTCAGTCATGATCTCACAGTTCTTTGTCCTCTCTCAAAGAGGCCACAACATCGCAAGGATAGTGTTTGAAGTTTGGTTTTATAATTTCTCTGACATTTCAATGTATTGCTGAGATTGGTTCTGGATTTGGCTAGATATTGACTGGAGTTGATGTTACTCTCTAGTTAATGTTACAATTTTAGGGAACTTTCAGGGATGAATTTCTGCTGATTTGAGGATGCGGTGATTCTTTCACCTGATCAATTTTTATTTTGGCATGAAGTTAGTTGCTGTAATGCTCAATCATCTATCAAAAATGTGAAATCAATTTTTAACTATTCCTGTTCTTTTTCCTAATTCTTTTCACCAGATCAATTTTTAACTATTCCATTTTCATTTTTTCTTCTGGAAACTACATAAAACCAAGAAATTTTGTAAACAAAATGTGTGAATCTGTTTGAAAATTTATTTTGGCGTTTGATCCTCTTCCAGGAATGCAGAGCGCGACAGTAACAATTGCTGCCATTTATTCCTGAATGCTATAAGCTTTTGCAGTTGGTGATTTGAATGTTTGACATAGGTATGAAATATATGGTAACTGCTACGAGCAATGTACATGTCAAGCAATGCTTTAATTCATTAGAATCACTGCTTTCCTTCTTTAATTCAATCCAAGCTTAGCACACTTTCTGTCCATATTAACTCAAAAGATTTGGTTGGCTATATAAAGATTTGGGTGGTATAAAGGTATGAAGTGAAGTTTAGGTGTTATATATGTCAAAACATAGGAATTGGATGGTTTTGATGCAAATGTTCCAATTTATTTGGAAGCCTACGGAACATTGTCAATTCTGACTTAGATGTGATTGTGCTTGAAAATCTTAAACCATACAAAAATCTAAAGAGTTCGTCCATATTTTCATACAAGGGTGCAAGCTCTGCAAAATGGATGCACAATGCAGATTTGATCTCCAATCTGAAGTACATCAATCTGAACGGGTGTTTGATTGTAAATTCCATTGGAATGAAAATATGTTTATGTGTTTCCATCGTTGGAGGTGCTTAATAGTAAGAGATTAAAAGTATTGGAGGATTGGTTTGATGGAGCAGGTGCAACAACATATGACTGTTTCTTTCCTTGCTTAACTGAACTCTTCCCCACCTCAAGTCGTTGTACCTTTTTAACATGCCAAAAGTAAAGCGGCTTGATTGTAAATTCCATGGGAATGATAAGGTTTATGTGTTTCAATAGTTGGAGGTGCTTATTATTGCTTCAGACTCTTCATTGCTTGTTTTTTTGGTGAAGCATGAACTACTTGTATGTAATTCTGGATTGTTTTATTTGAACTTTTTCCTTAAGAGTATCAAGTTTATGATTTCTGGGATTGACTAAAAATTGTAAAAGTCTATTTTTTACATTTTTAGCTTGTAAAGTGAATTTCTGCTTCAGTTGTATCATATATAAAATTGTCATTGTTCTATTCCAAATAGTTTAACTAAACATGGGCAAATTGTCATTTTTCCAGAAACAGCTGCTCTACAGCTGTTTTCACACAGCTGTAACAAACAACCAGTCAGCTTCTCCGCATCAGCTTCCTCACAACAGCTTCTTGGAGCAGCGCAGCTGTAGCTGAAAAGCTGGAAAGCTGCAGCTACGCCAAACAGAGTCTAAATCTAGCAAAAAACAAAGGGAGTTATACCCCAACCCCCATCCTCCCTTGAGAGAGCTATTGCTCGCTATATGTATTATGTGCATGTGACATTCTTGTATTCGCATTCGCATGAAGTGTGATCCGCCTTTTTGGCAATCATTGTGATCGTTCGTACCTTGATCGAACAATCACAATTTGTCGGGTTTCTTGCATGTTGTATGTGCATCACTCAACTGCTTTGATGACAAATCCTACTCAATAGATGAGTGAGACCCTTTGTTGGGTGTAATACCCAAACGAGCATTACGCACGAGCATATCTCAACGAGCAATGCAAGTTTTTGTATTATGATCAACATACGTATAATTGTGCTAAGGTTTCAAGGGCTCTAAAGTACATCACCTGCATGTTACGAACCCGCATTTAATGGTCTAATATTTTAAAACATAAAAAATGTATATTTTTCTTATTTATATTATCCACCCTACTTTAAAATTTACATAGGTTAGACCATATGTGAGGCCTCTTATTTAAAATGCCATCCCCTATTGACATTTTAGATCACTTGGATCTTTAGGATGGGACCAACTTTGACGGCCTCGTCAAAGTCATATGATAGCTCTTACCCACACTATGCCAACACACTTAGATAATGTGATCAGGCCACCTCGTGCTTAGATGGTTTGCTAGTTATTCTTCGATTTGTGCTCTAACCAAACATTTTGTCTGCTTTATGTGTTTATTGGGTGTGAGATATGCAAACTAGTAGATTAGGGGTGGCTTTCTTGCAAAGAGCCATGTCCAATAGGGAAGAGCTGTGATGATTTACGTTAACGCCTTTTCTGCATGTGCTATTAAACTCTCCTCCCACTGGGCATCGTTCATCACATTGCATGTAGGTAGCTTTTATGCTAACTTGATTTTCGTGCAAGTGAAGTCTTTTTTTAAATTTTATCATGTACCTTTCAAAGTTCTTAGGGGAGACTATACTAGAAATACAGTATAGACATAGGTTCTGAGGCGTTTGATATGTGAGACACGTGGCAAGGACTAGGAGCAGTAAGCTCGTGTCCCCAACTTTAATTCTAGATTTTTACTTTGATGTATTAGTATTAGGACCAGACATATATATGTGGAGCATGACCCCCTTTTTTATCCTGCGATTTAAATCATTTCTCAATTTTTAAAATACAATCTCTTGACACCGAACAAATTTTCATAGTCTTCACTCAATTTGCGCGTCGCCAATTGCGCCAATTGATATACAAAAATACAAAAATATGGGTGTCCTTTTTAGGCAAATTCGACGTTCCAGACACACTCGAGCAGTCCGTTTTGCGATTCAAGGTTGAATAAATTTGTTGACGATCGAGTCAATTAGAGCCCGATCACATGCGAAGTAGTTTCTATCGACGTTTTGAGTCACAAAAACATGTATATTAGAAAATATAATCTCTTGACACCAAAAACAAATTACGGGCAATAAATATATCAAAAAATGATGCCAACATTCGCCTTGTACTCATAGGTTCTATCTTTGCATGCATCATTTAGATTTATTCTAAAGCATTTAAATAGAGAACTTAGATGAGAAAAAAAGGAGCAGAAAGAAAGTCACAATAACCTGAGGATGCGTCCGTATAGAATTTGAAGATATTGCAACAGCAGCAAGCCCTTTCTGCAGAGGAATAAACAAAAATCTATACATAATCATTTATTTCCTAATAAATGTGAATATTATAGATTTTTCCCTCACCTTCATATATAAATTTGTAAGCTTTACTATATCCTTTTTCAAGTGTTTCACAAATGGGCAATGATTGCATATAAACATAACCTGCAAGTTTTAAAAACAAACAAATCAATAAGCAAGTTAGATGTTCCTCAATAATAACCAATATGTTTCATTCAATACTTAAATGACAGTATAAAAAGCCAGTCTTGCAACAGTTTGTATTCCATCCCTCTTGCAATAAATATAAAAATAAAATAAAATTGCGTACTCCTTACTTTTAGGCCACCTTTGTTAGATATAAACTCATATTGAACTTCTTGATTTGTATAATAATTTAGATGGTTTATAAATATTATTGCATTATTATCACATATTATTACATCTATCATTATCATAAGATTCTCATAGTCTTCACTCATATTTGAGACAACCATTTAACATAAATGATAAACATAGATTTTTAATTTTCAAAACAATTTATCCGGTGAGTATATAATGATAATATTTATGTTTTACATCATATTCATTACCCCTTAGTTTCAATCAATAAGTGCTACACATCACATAGAAAGCTTAGATTAACAAATTTCCTTTTGTTCTAATTGCAATTAATATTTTACCAATTAAGGGATTCATAAAGCATAGGATTTAATAACATAGCCCACATGCAGAGGGACAAAGCTAAACTTTTCTAGCTTGTGTTTCATACTTGGATTTCTCAGATGTTAGCTTTACTTCAAACAATTAACCCATTTGAATTTTAGTTAGAAGTTATTTGTAGTTACAGATGAGTTGAATTAATCAAGTCATTTTTAAGTTGGTGTGTGGTTAAACAATTAACTAAATAATTTAGTAAGATTTGCCTACTAATTTTTCTTATTTTAAAAACCCAAGATTTATCATCTCCATCGCGAGCTTGCAGGATTTTGCAGATTTGATAAATTCTATTTAACGTAAATCTGCATCGTAGCCAAACTCCGCCTAAGAGTGTTTGTTAGCACCCAGGATTTTCGTTTAGATTTAATGTAAATCCAGCCAAACCCGAAAAACAGAGAAGCTAAATCTGGTGCTCCGCTAAATCCAATTTTATCTCCATTCCGTCTCCTTTTCAACATGAATCAGGATTTACTACATCCAACTATTAAGTGGGCTTAATGAATTTATCTTGTATGACAAAAATTCAAGTATGTAGGTGACCTCATATTAGAGATATATGATTTACAAGTATAGGATGGGGGTTGAGGTTCCATCCACTAAATATTGTAAATTCAAGCTAAACCTGATGGACCTATAAATATGAGGTCTGAATTTACTTGTCAAGTATAGTGGATTTACAACGTAAATATTTAGTGGATGGACCTATAAATATTTAGACCTCATATTAGAGTACCCTTGGATGTAAATTCAAGTAAGTAAGTAATGAATTTACAATATTTAGGTGACATCCGCCTAAATATTCGAGTACCCTTTCCTTAAGGCAATAGTCATTAGGGGCAAAAATTGAACCTCATATTAGAGAGAACTTACACCGTCGAAGCGGACGCTGTACCACCTGACCTGGGAACGCGGCACACACACACAAACAAATATATATAAGATTGATCGATGGCTGGAGATCGCCGATCAACCCCAACAGGATAGACTGAGCGAGAGGTAGACCTCTCTTCCAGTTTGTGTGCTATTCGAATCCTCCCAAAAGGGTTGGGATTCAAACCCTCGACTCGAGGGTCTTATGCCAAGGCCGCTATCAATGAGCCAGGGCTAACGCATATATATATATATAT
>NW_018164577.1:593881-623703 GCF_001263595.1 Phalaenopsis equestris
AGATATATATATATAATGAGGAAGAATCACAAATGGTACTAATTGCTAAAAAAAAAAAGAAAATTAACAATCTGTAAAATAGAAGTGCACCGAAAAGCATAGGCATCTTCATCATAATCTAAATATTATAAATTAAAATTACAAAAAATAACAACTAAATAAATTTAAAGAAAAGAAAGAACCACATGGGTTTTAGTCATCAGACTCATCACGAATCATGCCCATTCATATTAGCAAGGTGGCAATTGATTAATGCAGTCTAAGATAAAAAGTAAATTCTTGAAAGATCAAAAACTCTTCCTCATCAAAAAATTTGAGCATGTAGAATGGGATCATGATTTGTTGAATAATGAAGTCATATTTCTAAAACTAGCCGCTGAAAGACAAATCACATCTGCAGGTCCAAAATCATCGCATAATAGACTCCTTTATGAAAGACCTGCCTCCTGAACTGTTCATAGAGAGAGAGAGAGAGAGAGAGAGAGCTTAGAGAGAGAATTCCATGGGTTTTAATCTCAATATTTATAGGCTGGCTACCTGTACTCGAGGTGAATATTCAAAAACCGCGGGTTCTCCATACTCTGAGATATGGTAATGGAACCTTCAATCACTTGATCTTGTATGACCTCTATTGGTTCATACAAGTATAGGATGGTCTGAAATGCCAAAAAAAGGAAAAAAAGAAATGAGGAATTGCCATTCTTATAAAATTAAATATCTAACATTTAAGTTTTTATATTTACTTGTATACAACACAATTTAATCTCTGAAAGACATTAAAAAGATGACCCGTATTAACTAATATGAAGAGAAAGCACGTGCTAACGTCATTTATGCACGGGAATGTTATATAGAAGTGTCAAACCAGTCCCCTGACTATTTGAATGGGGATAGTTTAGTCCCCATACTCTTTTAATATGGATTGAAATAATCCTCGAGAAGGGTTATTTTAGCCCCCATTAAAAGAGTTTGAGGATTAATTGACCCTTTTATAGATTATGAGACTAAAATGCCACTTTACAAAGAGCAAGGGGACAAATTTTTGACACTTTTCTCGAAAATAAATATAAAACTTTCAACCTAAAACATACAACTACATGAAGATTTAGGGGCAAGCATGTAAATAAATGGCGCTCTAAATGGGAAAGAGAACCTGAAAATGAAAATTCAACAGGAAAAAATAAACCGTGCCTGTTGCCAATGGGTTGGTTCGTCCTCTGGTGCCGTGGAAAGCACAAGCACTTGATCATATTTAGCTTTCTTTCTCGTCTGATTATTATAAGCAGTAGAATATAAATTGGAAGTTGAACCCCCAGAAAGTAAATTGTCGTTGGTAGGGAATGTTGAAGGACCGTTGAACTCAGCATCGAACCAAAAAGCAAAGCCATGGAGAGGAGCTTTCATTTTTTAAACAATGATGTTAGATTCAACTTAGACCAAAAATAAATGAATAAACAAATAGTTAAAGTTCGTATCCAGAGTATAGAAAATCAAAGAAAATTAAACTTTTTATAATTCGCTTGCAAAACATGCAATTTGTAAAAACAAATCAGCCACAAGAATTTGGGCATTTCGGGAATCACTTGAGCACAATCATAAGTGGGCATCATCTGCCATATTTAATCTGAAATGAGCATAACATGAGAATACAAGGAGAGAAGAATATTTGTTTTGGATATGAACATATATATATATATATACATATACATAATATACACCCAAAACCTGAATTTGATTTAGTTTCTTCAGGGCCACAAAAGAATAACTAGTATAAAAAACAAATGCGCATACCTTGGCAACAGCCTTTGGTGGATAATCATTGTTCAGCTTAAGATCTACACACTGTTTAACTTTGTCTTCTATATATATATATTGAAAGGCAAGTAGTGTCAATAGAATGAGAGATTAATGTATTGGGTCCATTGCATAGATAAAACAAGATTTCGCAAGAGATAACTGGGCAATTTTTTGCATGTTATTATTAAATAGTAGGTGATGAGGCCGGTGGGCATCGACATTGGTGTTGATGGCATGCATAAGTCTTTATATGACAACATGCATCAACGATGTGCACCGACTATGTGCATCAGTTGGCGACTAGGTTAACGAATATCTACATTGATGTTGATAGTTTGCATCGATCTTATAAGCTAAACTCATTACAAGATTCAAGTTCCTATTAGAACAATTTGAAATTTTTAGTATTTTATTATGCTTATTTTTATTTAAATTAGGTAGGGATAATCCCTTTGAATAATCTTATTTTAAAATTGAATTACATGGAAAGATTTAATTTAGATTAGACAATCAAATTAATTATGAATCCCGGCATAGCCATAACGTAGCTAAAACACTACAAACACGCTCTGGCCTTCTCTCAAGGAGGCCTAACAAAACAGCCCATTTCAAGTTTCTCAGTAACAAAGGTTGGGCTGATCCTATCCATGGAAGTACATTACTGAATTAATAGACCACTGACAACCAAAAACTAACTCTAAGAAGTAAGAGACTGAAAAACTGGCTCAGCATAAAGAAGAAAAGGGTATTAAGAAAAATGTACTTGTATGACAAATTTTATCACGATACACCTCTTAGGCTTATTGTCTAAGTATGGATGGCACACGAATAGTCCAGTTAGCTAAGTTATATAACTCTCATTACAAAACTTACAGGAGAAGTATGACCAGAAAAGAAGAACAAACAATCAGTAAGATTCATTTGAAAATGAGAAACTCTTACCTCTCAACATAGATGTGAAATTATACTTCGCGGTAATAGATTCAAGCTCACGAGCTGTGACCGTGTAGCAATCTATAAACTTAACCTGTACATGAAATCCACACAATAAATTTCTTTTTAAAAATTAAACAAGCTTTCAATGAATTAAAGCTATAAGATCAGTACTCAAGATAGTAAATAACTAAAACCTTCTCAAAATCCTTTAACAATTAAAAAACCACCACATAATGAGCAATGAAAATGTAGAGCTAGCCAAAGTCTAAATAATATAAAATCTAAAATTATTTGGAGAAACAAATAGCTGACTTAACTAGAACCGACAAGCTTGGTGAAAGAATACTTCAATCAAGTCCCTGGCCTATGCTACATATTAAAAGTGGCATTAAACGAACCTACTAAAATTAGTAGACCCATGGAAATTGGCGTTCTTAAAGATCGAGCCATTGCCCAATATGATTTGGCATGGAACTCAAACAAGGAATGTGTTCCCAAAAAACTTCATGTTGGTGACCTGAACTTGAGGGGAATAGCCTCAGCACACGTCTAAAGAAGTAATCGGTACGAATAAGGATGAAAAAAAGTGCTAAGAGGAAAATAGGTTTTGTGAATAGCTAGGACACTTTTATAAGATGCCACAAGTTAGAACATTGATTGACATTGTCAACATGGATCGAGCATACTTAAAATTTTTTGCTCCAAGTAATGTCTAGTCAAATTAGGACGATAATACCTGTACATTTAATCTTAATCATCATATTCAAACCAAATTGGCATGTGTTGCACGACACTTTATAGATATCAGATAAATTTATTAGATTTAATCGATTTAAAACAACTAAACAAACTTAAGTAAGAAAGAACTCTAAGATGACATCATTTAATACTATAGTGACCATTGTTTGATTTTTTTTTTAATTAAACCAATTCTTGAATAGCCCTCCCTCTTCACTCATTGTAACACCTGACACACACTAAGTGCTATGAAGCACGAATGCAAGTATACGTGGAGTATTAATAGTACCGGATTTGAGTCCGGTTGTCGATCCCACAGGGAACAAGGAAAACTCAATGAAGAAATTCTACCCTACTATTTTTCAAACCAAGTCTGAAATGTTTGATTCACAAGTTCAATTCTGAAACCTATTCTAAAGTTATGAAAAACAAGTTTGTCCTAACAAGCAAGAAGATTATTTATGAGATTGAAGGTTCGACAGACTTCCCCCTCGAATTGGCTTAGTGAAGAATATAATTAAGAAAATTATGAAAGCCCAGTGTCAATCAGGAGCAAAATCCTTCTTTCTTATCTCTTTCCGATAGTCTAAGAAAGGTTAGCTATCATGAATTTAGTCTCTAAATCCCATGATTCACTCAAGCAAAAACAACTCCCTATTGATTGCATAAACTTAAACGTAATATCCATATTCAAGTGAGTTTATGTGGTTAACAATTTTTACTCTACAATGTATCCTCCAGTATCTCAAAGTTCATGAGTGGTTTTAACTATACCATAGGCCAAGCAAAATGCAAATTAAGTTTAAAAATTAATACAACACTTTTAGAAAGTTCAAGCACAAAAAATAAAAGAAACCTCACTTTTATCCTATCACATTCCCAATCCAAGGAAGAAATAAAAGAAACTACTCACCACTCATGATAAAGCACATCAACACAATCACTACATTAAGAAAATCAGTCATACACCAAGTCTTTTACAAAGAAATCTGAAGAAAAATATAACTTGATTGTACTTATCTCCTTCCCAAATAAATAGTGCGATGAATCTTAAACAAGTAGGAAATTTTCTCTCAAACTCACAAACACAATTGCACTTGATCTCATTGCAGAATTTTTGACCATCTCCTTCAAGACTCCTCTCCAAATTTTTGCAGAAGAAAAATAAGGGAAAAAGCCATCACCTCTTTGTTCTCAAGTTTTGAACTGCCAAAACTGTCAAATTTCAAGTACTTAGCGCCTAGGTGCCACTCACTTGAACAAATTTTCTGATCATCTGGCGTCTAGGCGCTAGTATCGCGACGCCTAGGCGCTAGTATCGCGACGCCTAGGCGCTAGTATCGCGAGGCCTAGATGCTGACAGCATCGCTTAGGCGCCAAGGGGTAGCGCCACCTTTCTGTTCTCTGGGGATTTTTGCTCCATTTGAGAAAGGACTCGCGCCTAGACTCCAATGACAAAATTTTCTCATTTTCTCCAATTCAATCCATTTCGATTCCCGTTTGTCCCCTTTCCTGCTTCAAAATCTGCAAAAATAATATAAAAACTTCCTCAAAGTGCAGTATTATCACGTAAAATACAAAAATACAAGTAAAAACAAGTGCAAAATTATCAACATATCAACACCTCTTGGGTTTCATGAGGCGTATCAATTTTTTCCATGTGAGGTTGCAAGAAATTTTGTGCTAGTATTTGTCAATTTTGAACCATTACCCTAAACTCTAGCCTCAATGATATGCCATTTGTTTGATTAGCTAGATCAAGCCTCATTCAAATTTTTTTTTGTGCCATTTCTTTGTTAATTTTTTTATTTTTTTAGTTCTAAGCATATACCTCCTTAATAGAGTTCAAGAGGTCATGCCACTATGCCAATAATGGAATGAAATGAGCAAGCCTCAGTTGGATCACTAGGTTGTCTGATTAAGGTTATATAAAGAATTTGTTGCAGAAGCTTTAGAATTAGTTTGCACTAAAGTGCTAACTCAATTTTGTTAACCTCAACATGCATTATCAGAAACCTAGGGTTTATATCTCATTTAATAGATCACCATCCATCAAAATAAAGATTCCAACCTAAACACTATTTAAAGTTTTACACCTCAAATTGTTCACCAAGAAATTCCTAGTCAAGAGCAAAGTCACATAAAATTAGAAAGAGAGCAAAAAAATCTAATAGTGCTTGTACATTAACCTTTTATAGGGCATATTTGATGTCAAACTAAAGCTACAACACTGTCCACTTGGCTAGAGGAGAGATTAATGCTAATCTGGTCAGGATGATGCTGATGGATCCAATTCTTTTTTCTACTTTACCCTTACATATCACCCAATATAGTGGAGGCATTTGTTTTCCCATTTTCATTGTATTGGGAGAGCAATGTTCTTAGTCACTTTTCTAAATCAACTGCGTATAGAACCATGATACTTTTAGGATTAGTGCTACAATCATTGGGAAATGTACTGAGTACTACTTGGTGCAGTTGAAACATTTTGACAAAGATCATCCTACATAAAGGGAAACTCCTTCATTAACTAAGATAAGGGATGACACTCCCAAAAAGGCTAGAGATAAACCTCCAAATGTTAAAAAAGATTGATATTGAGGTAAGTTCAAGTTATGTTTGAGCAAATTGACATGCCTCAAAATTGAATACTTTGGGTTTTATGTTGTTCAAAGTCATCACAAAGTTGAAATAGTTGTGCTGGTGAAGATTGATATTGAGGTAAGTTCAAGTTATGTTTGAGCAAATTGAACGTGCCTCAAAATTGAATCTTTTGGTTCTTATGTTGTTCAAAGTCATCACAAAGTCGAAATAAGTGACTTGCGTTGGCACTGCTAAAAATCATTACTTAAATTACACACAGGCACAGACACAGACACAAACACAAATAGACACAGACAGACACACAGACGCACGCATGCACGCACAAACACATGCACGCACGCACAAACACACACAAAATTTAACTATATTTAAGTGAGTCAATTGAAACTTAAAATCAACTAAAAATTAATTCCAACTTTTAAGCAGAGCCAAAATCAACGATTGACTTTGAATTGAATCAAAGTTTGAGTGAATTTCAAAATATTCTAAGTTTTTGATTATTTTGAGTAGCCCTAATTTGAGTCATTATTGGGAGGTGTTTCTAAGATGCCAAAAAGTGTACAAGTTACAAGTACAAAAGAAATTGGGATTTTAAAATGAGCACACTGAGACAATATAAGACCATTGGGAGCCTTATGATAAGTGATGTTGAGGCTGCCTGAAGTTGTGAGAGTGTCAACACGTATAGCATAGCTTAATAGGAGCATTGGGAAACACAAAAGATGCAAAGGACATGATGATAATTGAAACCAAAAATTGGTTTTAAATATAAAAAAAAAGAAAAAAAAACAAGTCATTGACAAAAGCCGATCAGGCAACTAATCCCATAGGCCATAGCCCCATCATCTTATTATTTAAATGGTTAGATTCTAAAAAGATTCTATAAAATATGTAGCTGGAAAATTCAATGATTAATTTCTATTTTCTAAAGCTCTTTGCTAAAGAAACTCGTTCATCAATCATCCTTTCAATAACTAAATAGTTGAAAATTATGTTGATATACATATGCAAATATATGTCTAGAGTTTGTATAAGTATTAAAAAAAAAAAAAAATTTCTTCATTAGATAGTTCACGTATGATTGTATGCATTCTATTAATACAAGATTTGACATTCAGTTTTATGATTATTTTACTCAATGCTACCAAAAATACTAGGCACCCACAAAGTGTTATGGCTTTGCAAAGCCCAAGATAGTAGTAGGCATCGCATCAAACGCCTGCCTTAACAAAATAAGGCATTATTTCACAAAGGCTTCATTTGGTGCAACCATTTACTAGCTCGGTTTTATGGTCAGCTGTCAAAAAGAGGTTGTTGGTTGGACAAACCAGAAAAAGAAAAGTAAAAAGATAGTTTTTCCCCTAACTTGCATTAAAAAACCTACATTTCAAATATCAGAATAAAAGTCTTGGCCCAAAAAGCTTCTTCAATGCTCCGACAACAAGAAGAAAAGCACAAGCCCTGCTATATAAACCCAAAAAATCAAATAAAATCACAACTTGAAAATCTACTCATTATTTATACTTGTAAAGAGTATAAAAAGACAATATGTTAATACTAACACGTGATAGACAGGTAAAATTATAGGATTTCAAGATTAATTGCATTCAACAATCTAAAAATTTCTAAACACATTACGAAAAAAACACAAAAAACGTGTTCAAATAACTTACATGGCTAAACTACTGAACATTACAATGTGCATAATTTAAGGTAAAGTGGCAATTATAGCAGAAAAAACTCTCCAAAAACTCTCTAGAATTTTGAAACAAATTAAAAATCAACATGAATCATTTTAAATTAATTCAGAAGCAAAATTTATGGATAAAAAAAATCAATATTATGTCAAACCACAGTTACACATTCAAAATATGATTTGAATCAACTTGAATTATATAAAATTATACACATACAAGCGCATACAAATAAAGTTATTTCCATAAAGTTTATTTTTTCAATAGAATATTATGAGTAAAGCAAAGTATTGAGTCAAAAGCAATCCGAGTTCAGATTGTATAAGAACTGAACTAAAAAATTAGTAGTTCAAACCAAGCTTATCTTTTTTAGCTTGACTGGACAATACTGAAGTTCATCAAAATTTAACAATTATTAATTCCATTTTCATCATCATCCATACTTTACACTCCCTCACTAGATGTTAAACTCTATAAATATCTCTTTTATTGCCTCAGACTTAGTCTCATCACCAACAGGATCTAGAACTCTAAGTAGTTAAAGCTCTCGCACCCACCCTTGATCCAACTTCTTAGAGCATGCCCTTTGTTTCAACTACTTGTCATGCACTTTCCTATTTCACATCATTCCATGTCAAATTGCCGTTATGAAACTTAATTCAGCATCCGCTCTTTCAAGTATTAACGGTTAGCTCTTTAATCAAGTAAAAGCACTTGTCTCAATTCCTAGTGCCTCAAGCAAGGTGTTCATGTAAGCAACAAATGAGCATGAGAGCCATGACAAATAATATAACGTTGCCTTGCCTTACTTCGAAGTGAACCTGGTTTAATTTTAGGAAGAGATGCATATATACTACTCAATTCTTATGTATTTAATTCATATTTATTTACATATCTAACACCTGAATTTCAATTTTTACATAGAAGCAACCTTGCCTATGCATGAAAATGTGTAATTCACCTTTTAAAAGTTAAAATAGTGGTATTTTTAATATGATATGAAAGATTTGGGTGGTATAAATGTAAAAAAGCAAAATTTGTTTTAGACATATAAAATATATAGAAATTGGGTGGTATGCAAATGTCACTTAATTTTATTAGTGTTAGATGAGAGTCTCTACTCAAATTAATTGGTCATCACACATATTAGGATTTAATCTCTTAAAAAGTTAATGAAACCATGAGACAACAAGGATGGTGAGTATGAGGACAAATCCATCAGGTATGGTGAGTATGGGGACAATCCATCAGAAAGGAGCGCATGAAGAAAACACTCAACATTTGAGAGCACAAGTCTCCCTGTCGCATTTTTTATAGTGATAAAGAGTAGAGGCATAATTGAACAGATTTGTTTGCATATTGCAAACATTAAGAAAGATCATAAAGTAATACTTATATTTGAAACCTAACAATATTATTTGATATATTTGCTTTTAACCATCTATACACAACAATTTCTTTATCCGGAATGGATTGTGCATAGTGCTTAAAAAAACAAGCGTAAAGATTCGACTGATTTACAGAAAGCAATAAATGATCCCCCAACTTCCAGCTCATCTCCCACCTCATTTCTTTTTAAATCATAAACAACTTTTTAATAGTTTGATGCCTAGGATGAATAAAACTTCTTGAAGACCTCCATTTTACATAGATCGATGCTGTACAAGTATACAAGCAATGCCTCATTCACGCCCAAGCAAGTGTTGGATCCACTCCAAAACATTTTCACCATACTTCCTCATAAAATAAGTTGAGAAATTGGCAATTTCAAAATTTTCACAGAAACTGAGATGAAATAATGCCACTGTAGCTTTTAATATTTGATAAAAAGGATGAAAACTACATAAAATCAGACACGTTTCTTCGCATATAAATTAAACATTTTATTTGACATTTTATCCGGTAAATAAATACTTGGCATGCAGAACAATTTACCGGTTGCAACTAGAATAAAAGCAAGCATCAAAATTTATACAAGATAAATATTTAACCCAAGATATCTAAGTTTGAGTAATATGAGGAACTCACTACGAATGGCCATGTCAGGACATTCTCAACTGAAATTGTTTCAACAGATGGCTCCTCAAAAGCACATTGCTTTGCAAGTGGGAGCATCACAGACACTGATTACCAAGAGAAATTCATTAGCAATTTATCATCACATAATTTTAAGTTTATAGTCTCATAAATTACTCCAAGTAAACATATTTGCTAATCAAGCAAGTTTAAAAAACGCCACTGAATAGCCTTGTCACTTTCAAGAGTCGATTTTGAATAAAATATCATTCCATTCAATTAATTTTTTGCTAAATTGTTGTATGTTTGCTGTTTTATTCTATTGTAACAATAATAATTGAGCAAACCGACTGTTTTCATAACCTACAATTTACAATGCAAGTAAATTTGATGCTATTAGATAATTGAGTCACTAGTTTACTCACTATCAATTCCATAGACATCGCGCCAGAAATCTATGCTTTCACTATATCTTTCACTATGAGTAACAGGAGCCATATACAGCTGCAACAAAAGATGAATATTCAGTATGGGATCATCATCCCTAATTGTCATTTAATGGGAAAAAAGTAAGAAAATACCGTAAATGTGAACATTTGGCAGATCAGAAGTAAAATAGCATTTACTTAAGAGATGTACAAAATAAAGAAAGGAATCAAAATTTAGTAGAAAAATATTACTGTTGCATGTGAAGGCAGGATCAACCCTCCTTGTTTGAGCCAATTATCCCTTGCAAAAATCACACTGCTCAGCATGCTCTACATATGCAGAAATATAGCTTTAGAGTTCCAGAATTTAAAAGTACAAGAACTCCCAAATACTGCATTGCTTATCTCAGTTATATGATAGACCACAATATTCTTAATCGGAAAAATGCAGCTCACCTCATACAGAAGCATGTATCCCATCCATTCAGAAATTATGACATCTACCTTCTCCTCAATGCTAACTTTCTGCCATAAGATCCTCAATAAGATCCAAATAAGATCCAAACATCGTTTACAAGTGAGAACTTTGTCTCATAAAAGGACAACTAGTGACATCAAAGAGCTCAAGGCTGAATATTTCAGATATCAGAATCATCGAGTAAAAGAGGATGAAAATAGTTAACTTCAACTCAAATCTCTAAATCAATAAATGAAACAGGTTTAACATGAACACTCAAAAACAGAAAAGCTGATATATATAAGGAAGAAAATGGAAACAGTAAAATATAAAATAATAAAATCATACTCGCCAAACAGTGCTGAAATTCACAAAAATGAATTAATATTTGATGAGCAAAGAAAGACAACATTGAGATGTTCCCTAAATTAATCAATCCTAAACTCTGCAGCCCAAAACCAACGGATGCTATATTATATCCTTTCTTGGGCAAACCTAAAATAAGAATGACAGTTTAGCTCAAAGATTGGGATTGCTCAAAATTAAATTCACTTTTGATTCAAATAAGGCTTCAATTAAAAATGAATAAGTTTAGCCATGAGCCAAACTTTCAAAGGAATTCATCTTACATGCCTATTAGAAATAGGAGCTCAATCAAAAAATGAAGCTACAGGAGAGTAGTACAATAGCTCCACGCACACATAACACATATAATGTATGTGCACATGTAGCTCGCTATTGATACACATAGTGAATGAGTAAGCACACATAAATAGATATCACGTCAACATCATCATCATCATAATTAGCCTTATCATAACTATTTTGGATCGACTTTAGGAAATACTTATTTACCATTTGTTTTTGTCAATGTTGCCTGAGGTGTTAAACATATTATTCATAAATTATTTTGGACAAGTTTTTCAATGTTACCTTAAATCTACCACTTCTACTTTTGCGGGTTCTCAAAGTGAGCATCCGAAGTTCAATTTGGTTGAAGTTAATCGAGAGGGTATTAAATTTGTCAAGAGATTTTTCCTCACAAATAGCCAAGGTTTACCTATGATTTGAAAGAATCAAAATTTCTTTTAAGTGTAAAACCCCACGATTAACTACATTTTTAACCCTTAGAGAAAAAATACGCTTGATTGAGGGAATTAATTGTATTGTTAGCAATATACTAGAGATAGTAAAAGGTAAATTCGATCAAAATCTCATAATTTCATCATAATTGATTGATCTAATGAACCCAATGTACGAAAGTAAGATGACTTCATGCAGTAACTACCAAAGAAAAAAATTTGCATCAATGATTTTCAAATATTCAAAACATAATTGTAGTGATATAACAAAGGAGAAGTCATTTCATTATTATGCTCAAAACTCACTGTACTTATGAAGGCTCAAAAGCATGAAACTTGCAAATCATGGTTCAAATGTAATAAAAATGACTGATGAGATGTATCAAATTGTTAGTTTATACTAAAATCGCTTAGAGGCACATTAGTATGCCAATAGCGGTTAAGATATACTAAAAAATGACCAATAATGGCTTGAATGCAAGGCATAATTAATTATCTAACAGTAAAATCCAACTCACATTGAAGGGAAATGTCTTCAGTAAACCTTTTTTTAATGTAATTAGTATTGTGGAGACGCACTTCATAGTGAAACTATAGTCCACATAAAAAGTTTAACTCGACATTTATTCATTTATGACAAATCCCTTGTCCTTTAAGGCAATCAAATCTATGTGATAGAAGAACTTGCTTTGTATCTACAAATGACCCAAAGAACATAGACTTGAGTAAAGGTTGAAATCTGAATTTGATTTCAGCTCATTTCAAAGAGCCACCTTTGACGAAGGATGGGATGGAGATCCACTTCTACTTAGTGAGTTTCAGATTCACCCAAGCAAGTCATATTAAGGATTGACATATCAGTGCCAACTCATTTGATTGGACTTATGAACTTGCACTTACCCACTCACCCGAGAGTTAGACCACTTAAGAAAACTTGATAAAAACATGCAAGTGCAGTTTGAATTTGATTTGAAAGACCAAGTTTACATTTCAAATGAAGGTTCCTTGCCCTTTGGGGCAATCAACTCTACGTGGTAAAACTTGCTTTGTATCTACAAGTTACCCAAAGAACACAGACTTGAGTAAAGATTGAGATCTGAATTTGATTTCAGCTCATTTCAGAGAGTCACCTTTGTCCAAGGGTGAGATGGAAATCCACTTCTACTTAGTGAGTTTCAGATTCACCCAGGTCATATTAAGGATTGGCATATCAACACCAACTCATTTGATTGAACTTATGAACTTGTACTAACCCACTCACCCAATTGTTTTAACAAACATGTTGACTCAGAGCTAGACCAATTAAGAAAACTTGATGACAACATGCAAGTGAAGTTAGAATTTGATTTGAAAGGCCAAGTTTACATTTCAAATGAAGGTCCATCAGAGTTGACAGTAAGTGCTTACAAAAGAAGCCTTTCAAAGACTGATTTGACCAAACACATCCTCAAACAGCTATTTCGTGCTAGGTAGATTAGGCACCAAAAGTATGATTGGGCTTACAAGCATAGAAGCATGACTAAAATTTTCATTGACTTATTAGCTTGTGAGCTTCATTTTAACTTGTGGCCTTGCATTCTCATGCTCATGTAAGTAAATTTGACTCTTAAAAGGGCTTATGTTGGCCCATCAGCATTGGTAGACTTTATTTCTTTCTACAAGATTAATTATGTTTAGTTGCGTGTGCCAAGTAAATTTATGTTAGTTTGATCTACAAGGTCGAGTCTTGTAATTTTGAATAGATTGACAAGGCAGATGGCTTATTATCATTTTGTCAGAACTTCATGATCAAAATCTAGACTTCCCATAAACACATGCGATAATGATTAATTATACTGTCCAATAACAAGAGAGAACTTTATATTAATGTTCATTGTTAAGGTGTTAATTACCAAGCACATAGTAGTAACGATTAATTTTAGATTGAGAAGCTTTACCACACTTCTCCTTTAGAGCGGATGGTGAAGGAATAATGCGGATGGTGAAGGAATAATGACGAGTACATGATTCTGCCAACGTTGATTACCAAAGGTCCAAGTTCACTTAATTAAGGGAGGTAGTCGACCCAACCTACCCGAATGATCACTATTAGTACATATGAGTTGCATCATATATAAATAACTTGTAAACTTAGGGTGGATGCTAATTTAATGATAATATTTAAGTCAACCTTATCAAACAAAGAGTTTTATGTTCTATCAAGTGCACTAAAAAATTCATCACTTAGGAGAATCAAACCACTGAATAACTTATGAGCTCTGACAATGAATATATTTAATGGTATTATTTTATGGCAAACCATCGGGTCAAAAGGCCCCAATCATAACCATATTTTATGGTGCAATTTGTGACAAAATCACTTAATTAGATGACACAAGCTTTGTCTTTAATAATATGACACCTTTAAAAATATTAATAGAGATACACTGACATGATGTTGGCTTTTCGGAAACTTAAATCTCTAATAAACTGTTATAACAATTGGATATATTTTACTCTTAGCCTTAAACAATAAAATTTTTATTGGAGTATTTTAAATATTATGATATTTTTTTAAAATTCAACATCTTTATCATGACTTGATCCTAAATAACCTATATTTTGATTTAGAAGCATTTTAAATATACGATCACCTCCAATTGAAATTTTCTATCCATGAAGCCATTGTCGGGGAATTAGAATGATTTCACTTTGTCGCTTCAGACCTTATCGAGTTTGCTATGTTCTTATAGAGGATTGAGTTCCTAATTAGAATAACACTTTGACCCATTTAAATACTTGTCACACCATATAAATTAACGACTCCATTCCATGCATAGAGGATCGAGTTTGTAAATTGGGACTCGCTATTGACTTTTAGGTTCATGGCATTGAGAGAGTGCATTTTTTTAAATGGATTTTCTATTTAAAGAGCCTTAAAAGTATGTGAATGGAAGACAAATTAATTTTATAGGTTTAATAGGTGAGTGCTCAACAATAAGTTTACTATGCCAGATCTCTTTTAATTGAATTTGCAATAGTTCATCAAGAGCTAAATCTGCTGTAAACTCCAGTTCTAGAGACATATGACTTACTTCTTTACCCGATAGGCAAGATGATCTTCTTGAAAATATTCATGCGTATTGATAAATCTAATGGTTATTTTAAAAAATCGATCCCCTCCAACTATAATGCGCAATGACCATGCTCGTCATAGAGATAATTAAATGATTGCAATTTGCCATCTTTGGATCTTATCGACTCTTTTTGTTAGCATACACAGGATCAATGCCTATAAATTTCAATGTATGTATTTTATTTTGAAAATATGGAGGGTTGGGCATGTAGGCTAAATTCGCTATTTAATTTTATTTAATATATACAACAGTTTAACAAAATATCTTTAATTATATTAGACTAAAAATACGAAATTAAACATGATTCTTTATCACAAATCTCAATAACTCCAATGTTTATGACATAGAAGATAGAGTTTATGGCTCATTCAAGAAAACCTTTGTCTTCGCCCATGGCTAAAGGAATATCAACTCCATTATGATCTGAGTATTGTAATTTGCTACTAGTGGCTAGTGGAACTTCCTCGCAATCAAAGTATTAAAAACTCATGATTCCTTTGCAACAATTCATGGGATATATGGCTAACTATAGGTTGAGCATTTCGTTCAATGCTTATATGTGGAGTTGATTCCACTTATAATTTTAAAGAAATTAGTGAAAATATGGTAACCAAGGCATGTAAAAATAATTCTATTGAGTGTTAGATGAAGGAGATACTTTATAAATAGGACACAATAAAGAAAAAAAATTCATGTAGCCGACCCCACGTAGTGGGATTAAGGCTTTGTTTTGTTGTTGTTGTTGAGTGTTAGATGGAGGTTCTTTATAAAATGGTGCAATTGGAGAATGTAAATACTCAAGTTATCTCCTGTGTGATCCAAAAATTCATGCTTAGCACAATCAAAATTCAAGTGATTATTGGTTAAATTTTTAAAATAAAATTTGCATACGAAATAAGATAATCTTGAGATTTTGTCCTCTATCAAATTTAATGTTATAGTTCAAAGGTTTCATAGGCACAAGCTCCCATGATTAATAACATCTATCAATTACAGAAGTACTTTTGGTTCAGACTAGTTAGTAGGCTAAATGACACTTTGCTTTAATTGGAGCAATTTGATTTGGAACAAGAATATTTTATTGCTAACTTAGAGTAAACAGTAGTAAATGATGGCAAATTCAATCAAGATCATTTCTATCATCGCAGATTCTTGAAGCAAATCAAATAAAGGCTTCTTATCAACCATGTGTTGCATCATCCAAAAAAGCCTCATAACATACAATAAAAGCTTATTGGTGCGTCTTGTGGCTCTCATTTGATAGACTTAGCCATTAGGAAACATCAAGACTTTGACAATAACTCCAATATAATAGTGGCATCAAAATTAGGCTAACCACCCAATCCAAGGACACATGCTGCACATTACTAATGTGAGATTTTTTAATCTCCTAATATGGATGCTTTACTCATTGGGAACATCGATCAAACATATCATCCTTGGCAATTTGATACAAATGGTGGATGTATGGTTGCTCTAAGTGCAAAGTGACCAATTAATGTTTTAATTTTTTATTCTTGTATATTTTTATTAAGAAAATGAATTTTGACGAAATTCTCTCAACTTATAATTTCATTTTTATTAATGCCCATCTAAAAAAGGGAACATATTGTATTTTTTCCTTAGTTTTAGATGAGATTTTCATAATAGTATCCCCATTTGTTATTATATTTAATTAAACTCATTACTGAATAATGGCTAGATGTACTTATCTCTATGGTTGAGTTCAATTATTTTCAAATAAACCCTTCGGTTATAATACTTTAATGATCAAATCACAAGGGAAATAATGTAGGAATTGGAGTTGATACCTAAGCTAATATCTTCAGTTCAATCATAAGCTCTATCTACCACTTAGAAGTCTTATTTGGTTTGCATTACTGATGTATGTTGAATTGCAGAAAAGCATTGAAAGGTCGACACGACCATTGAAATTATTAATTGGGTGCATACTCTACGGGGGCATACCTGGCTGAACCGCCTTTTGACTTGTTAGCGAGAAAGCCTATCAACAACTTAAAACAAAACCATTATTACCCAACTAAGCCCTAAGCTGGTGAACTAATCGTTCTGCCTTTTCAATGAGCTTTAAAACTCACCTTACATGACATTTTAATTTTTGTCTAACAAAAGAGGCTGAACCTCAAACACTTTCATTTTCAACATTTGATTATTGTATGTATATTGTAACTCTGATTTTGTTTTTCTAACAATCTTGTCCACTATCAAGGATTTGGAGTCTCTAGCTTCTTATTTGATTTGCAATTGAGAGATTTGTTGATTTAAATTACCCCTGTGGTTATAATATATAATAATCTAGATCCTAAAGGTTAAAATGGCAAAAATACTTTTATTATTACATGTTAATCATTGTTCCTTGAACGATATGAGCTAGGTTATTATTTGCATAGGATCGATCAAAGAAGATTGTCACTTTATGAACCTTGTCAACTCTTAACAATTTGCTTGCAGAGGATCAAGTTCAAACAAATTTATGTATATAACCTTTGAATTTACCTGACACTTATTATATTATAGACCTTAGTAATACTCCAAAAGATCAAATATTGAATTAGGTTAAGAGTCCTATTAAATCCACCCTTGACACATGGAGAATGGAATTCGTGGATTACAGTTTATAACCTGCTCTAAAGGGAAGGCTTTGAAGTGTTTATTTGTTACTTTTTTGTACATTAAAAAACCATCGCAGGCAGACCATATCAGCCCCACTCTTGATATGTGATAGAGTGGGCCACAACAAATCGCTTCTATTCCTAGTGTTTGCAATCAATACCAACTTCAGGAGCTTTAATGAGCTGTTCTAATTTTACAAGTGAAAACATAGAATTTACATGCCGCCAAATGAGCATGAGATGAGATGACCTAAGGATGCATAATATATATATAATTTTGTGTATTTACTTTTATAGTTAAAATTTTTAGCTTTCCACTTTTCTTTCATTTATAATTTTTTATTAAAAATCTCATAAACTACGAGCATCTCTATTTTTTTCAACGTGCTTAAATGCGTGCGTGCACACAACACAAGTTGTAAACCAATAAGATGAAATTTCATATTTTTTTAAAAAAATAACACATCTTTCAAACCAAATGTCATTTGAGTGAGATTCTTATCAAAGACCAATCATATCTAACTCGGAGGCTATGGAGGACCCGACCAGTCCTCCATGGGAAGAGGGGATGCCGCTCCTCTATTCCCCTTTCCTTTATTCCCTTTCCTTTCTTTCCTACTTAGCACTTTCCTATTTTAAATCCATTCTTAAAATATGAAATCCTGATTATATTTTATTCTCTTTTCTTATTTTAAAACTTTTCCAATTTTAAGTCATTTCCATAATTTGAATTTTGATTATTTCATTTACCCTTCCCTAAATTTGATATTCCCTCACTTTACTTCCTTACCAAATCTGAAATCCCGATTTGATTCTTCTTTCTTATTTTAAGTATTGCCGGAAATAAAATCCTAGCCCATTATAAATAAAGGATGATGTGCTTAGGGTTAGTAGTCTTATTTTTGATATCTAAATTCAGGTTTTAGCCTTGACATCTTCCCTTTGAGAGATGTATCTAACGTCGAGGTAGTGCTCCGACTGATCCTCATCTGAAATAGTGATTTCTCCAAGGGTCCGAGTAGTGCTTCGCCTGTAGTTCTACCTTGACGAGGCATTTATCTTACCATACCTCCGCTTCCGTGTACCATTTCATAATCCAACCAACGCAACCCCCGCTTTTACAATAGCCTTCCTCTACAACCTTCACCACAACCGCCAATCTAGCCTTCAACGACCTTCCTACTCTCCAGTTGCAGTTCGAAGTTGTTACCATAGCCAATCTACTGTCCTACTTCTTCCACAACAGCCCCACCTCTCCAGTCTACATCACAACCGCCAATCCAGCCTCTCGCCTGGCCAAACTCCCTCATCAAGCGATTGCATCTTCTTTATTGAGTCATTAGTTGTAATCCTTCATTTTGTGTGTTGTCCTTCGTTATTTCGAGTATTTACTGTAACTTTATTTTAACTTCGTAATAAAATTATGTCATGCATCGTGGTTTGAGTTAACTCTGGTATTATTTGGTATCAGAGCTAGCCTAACCTTAGTCCCATCCTAGGGTTTTCTAGCGTCCGCCCCTACCCAATCCACCACACCAAAAATTTTTTTCCTTTCTTTTGTTTATTTTTTCTCTTCCTTCTTTGTTCCTTCTTTTCCTTCCTTCAATAGATCTCAAACCGTCAACCATGCCGCCAAGGAGAAGTATGCCCGAGCCAACCCGGGACAAGATGCGAAGAGAACTCCGTCGTTTTCAGCGAACGCAGCAAATGCTTATGTATATTGAAGAGGAAACCTAGTAGGAGGTTACTCTCGACGTGTTTTAGAAAATTGAAAAAAATATGAAGATGAAGCGGAAAAACTACACCAGCTCCTACCAACTTATAACCACCAAAAGTTGCGAACTCTAGCTTCCGAAGTGGAGATTACATCAACAAGCTACCCTCTTGCTACTATCCAACAAAACTAATTTGCAAGTCTATCATAGCCAGAAGATGTTCCAAGTGTCACGGGTTTGGACATGTTGAAGCATAATGCACAACCAGGGGAGTGATTTACTTCACAAAACTGGGTGTCATCGAAAAGTTGGGTAACGACACCGCAGACACTGAAGAGTAGTTCAAACGAAAATTTTCATCCGATGACATTTTCCCCGAGGAACTCCATTGTTCGAGGTTACATCCATTGCTTTTTCTCCATATGATCAAAAGAATCATGCGACTTTTGATGAGATTGTGATTCATGCTCTCCTAGAAGATGAACTTTTTGTTGAGACATAAAAATCATGCAAACCAAAATATATCAGAATTTTAAATTTCAATGGATGGTCTTCGTAACGACCAACTGATAGCATCATAGGCGGCTACACTTCTATCTCTCACCTCCAGTGTTCCATATGAAGAAACAAAAGACCAGCATGAAGCTCTTGTTATTGAAACGCAATGAAAGATGTCAGTTTTCCAAAACTTCAAGGGTCAGAGGGAAAACTCAAAAGAAAATAAGAATCACCCATCAACCAGACTCTTGCAAATCCTGAATCTCGCTGAGGCCCAACTTGTCATAAATGGAAACATATGAGATATTTACTTATTCGGAATTTGGCTCAAGAGAACCAACGTGGTGGTGCACCTCCGACTCAAAGTATGCCATACCAGAACGAAGAGATAATGAGGTATGCTCGCATGTGGGAAAAACTCCTCGAATGCTTTGATAGATGGTTAGTCGCCAGTGGGATCAAGGGGTGGTTGACAACGACATAGAAGCTTCGACCTATGCGTCGAAGCTCTCCCAACCCCAGGAGGCTGGCACGGGGGCTATGGAGGATCGACAAAGGGAGGGGATTGCCGCTCCTCCCTTCCCCTTCTCTTTCCCCTTTCCTTTCTTTCCTTCCTAGCATTTTCCTATTTAAAATTTTTTCCTAAAATCTAAAATCTTGATTATAATTTATTCTCATTTCTTATTTTAAAATCTTTCCTATTTTAATTCATTTCCAAAATCTAAATTTTGATTACTTTATTTATCATTTCCAAAATATGATTTTCTCACTTTATTTCCACAGCTAAATCTGAAATCCTGATTTGATTCTTTTTTTTTTTATTTTAAGTATTACCTAAAATAAAGTCCTAGCCTCAGTATCAATAGATGATGATGTGCTTAGAGTTAGGGGTCTTATTTTTGATATACGCATTCAGGTTTAAGCTTGGGTATTTTCCTTTCGAGGGTTGTATCCAGAGTCGAGGTAGTGCTTCGATCATTCCTCGTCCGAGGTGGTGATCGCTCCAAGGGTTCGAGCGGTGTTTCGGCTGTAGCTCGACCACAACGAGACATTTATCTTACCATATTTCTGTTTCCCTGCTGTCATTTCAGAATCCAGCCACCGTAACTCCCGCTTCCATAGCAACCCCACCGCTCCAACCTTCACCGTAGCTGTCAATCCAGCATCTGACGACGTTCCTGCTCTTCTCAAGCCGCGGTTCGACGTCGTTACCATCGCCAATCTGTTGTCCTACTTTTTCCACAACAGCCCCACCATTCTAGCCTTGACCGCAGCTGCTAATCCAGCACCCCCCCCCTCGCCGGACTCCCTCCTCATCAAGCGGTTGTACCTTCTATGTTGAGTCATTAGTTGTAATCCTTTGTTTTGTGCTTTTGCTTTGTGTTGTCTTTCGTTATTTCGAGCATTCATAATAATCTTGTTTTAAGTCCTTAATAAAATTGTGTCCCGCGTCGTGGTTTGAGTTAACTCCGGTATCAATATCACTTTTGGAGTCTTTATAATTTCAAATTTGATAGTAACTAGTTTGTTGATATGCACATGAAAATTTGCTTTTGCTTTTACTTGGTTAATCAGTGCACTCACGAAACATCCATATGCTTTTGGATGTGTTTTATGCCCACGTGGCTTTTGGCTCCCCTCAATTTAAATTTTTTCCTCTTTGTATCGCATGTCCGCCAGCAAAAAAAAAAATCAGTTTTGCTTTTCCATGACTTTGTTGGCAGCAATGTTGTTATTAAAATTTGTACACAACTTTTTATTTGTGTGCATTTTGTTGCATTTTGGTTGGTTAAATGCTTTCTGATCCATGCCTCAATAACACTTTCTTTTTTATTCATATACAAATTGCAACTCTCTTTGCGTGCAGTTGTCATGATGCGGAACATTGAAGGGTACTTTAAAGGATGCGATGTTATTCATATATTGTTCACATGGAGGCTTTAGGTGGATTCCATAAGAGCCTCATCCATAAAAAATGCCAAAATTTTGATCTTCCCTCACACAACTCAAGCAGCACATGGGTCTTTTATTAGACTATTTCAACATTTTGGACTCATCGAGATAGTCCATTTGCAAAATATATGACAACCAAGTGTTTTTTTTTTAATTTATTTATTTATGCGAACAAGACATTACGAGTCGATTATTCATTAAACTATATACACCACCTGTTTTTCTCATCGCATTTGATCACTTAAATTGTAGAACATAACCAACATCTCTTTGCACCTTTGCACCTGTGCGAGGAAAGATTTTTTTTTTTTTGGTGATTTTGATCCTTACTCATTTCCTTTTCTCTAAAATTAGTGATTTATTTGCTTGTGCGACTGATTGTCAAATCTTAGAACCAAGATCACAATGATTAAATTCAAGTTCATAAAGCATTAGGCTAGAAATCCTTATACTCAAAATTCACTGAAATCCTGAAATATGCATGCAACCGTGAAAATTTTAAGTAACTTAAATGCTAAACAAGAATTCATACGGATTACCCAATACCGTTTGAGGTTGTTATGAAGTTATAAAATATGAGAGATGTTGACTACTCTATTCTTCATAGGAACATTCCATGACGAAGTTGATTAGGACAGGCATATATTTTCCTCTGAATGCTAAGCCAAATGTTTTAAGGCTTGTTGCAAAGTTCAAACTGGCCAAAAATATGGAAAATAGCAAACAATAGAAGAACCAAAAACTAAGCCAGAATCATAGTTTTCTCACAATTCCACCAGACTCCAAATCTACATAAATATCAGAATAAAATTTAGTAACAGTACCATAAAAACAAAACTTATTAAGACAAGATGTGTGTTCAATGAAAATTCTTAAAGATAAGCACTCTCGAAATTCTTAAAACATACAAACAAGAATAAGATTTGCAAGAATAAAATTTACCTCCACTTTTTCATGAATGACAATAACCTTGTCAGATAAATTATTTGCACTGACAACTTCACTGGCCTGGTAAATACACAAAACAGCCTCACGTTCAACGCAAGAATAAATCGGACAACTTTATAGTCAAAGGAAAACAAGGATGATTTCAAACGTAAGTGTTAAGACAGAATTACATAAGGAGAAAACTAAGTATATTACTGTCCAAAAAGTTGAGAATAGCATACCAAGACATTCCAGTAGTCAACTATAAAATTTACTTGAGAACAGCAGCACCCGAAAAAGAGAGCAAATTAGAAGAAGCTTGAATATAAAATAAGCCACTCAGGTCATTCCATAAGCAACCAGCAATGGCCAATCTCATTGAATGTAAAATCTTTTATGCCTCTTTCATTATGAAATTGTCAAAAAATAAAAGGTTTTCATTTAGTGAATTAGGTTCGAAAGTGAGAAAGAGGCTAAAAATTGCATTGACAATAGGAAAGAGGGTGGAAGGTAGGGTAAGCGAGGAAGGTGACTGATGAGAATCTATGCATTTATTATCATTGGAAGTATAATCAATCGATGATTTCATTTATTGGTTAATTTTTAATCTAATGCGTAAATTACAATTACAAGCTAATTTTGTGTTGCTCAAATTTCTTCTTGATTCTTTTCCTTGAGTTTCTAATTTTTGTACTTGCATGTTTTGTGCCCAAAAAAACTAGTTTTTTTTTCTTTTTTGTTGCATAGTACACAAACTTCGATCCACAAATCCAAGATCTCCTTACACAATCTAGGTATATTACATCATTTTAGTTTAATTGGTATCAAATTTATTTGTTGTCATCAAAATTAACACTTCAAAATATCAGTTCAGTCACGACTAGAGCCAAGAGCTTGGAATACTAATACGGGAACAGATAGACAGATAGTCAGCCGGAAAGATTCCCAACTTAAATTTTTTCTTTCTTGAACAAAATAATTCATAAATATTAAGGAGTATTCCAAATCATAAAAGAGTGTACAAGAATTTATTTAAACAAAAATCCATTCAGATTTAAAATATATGACAGATTCACGCGTAATCACATAAAACAATTGTGCAAAATATCATAGAGGCATATATAAAATTGAGCTTTTTTACCTGCGCAGCAATATCACTGGCTTCTATTGCATAAACCTGAGAATGTGAGAAGGGTTTAGAAGTACAGATGTGTAACAACCATGCTAAGTAAAGAGCGGAGGAGGTTGTGCCATCCTAAAATCATAATAACCATGAATATAATTAAAAGATAGCTTTACAAAAAAGCGATAATGAAATGTTGCGCCACCATTAAAGTGTACCTCAAAGGCATGCTTCTCATAAATACTCCCTAAAAAACATACAGGGAATGCATATCAACCAAACTGTTATCAATTGCTACTTAAAAAAAAAACTGATTGAGCTTGAAAAATGCTAATAGTGGATAAGAAAGAATATGGGACTAAAAAGATAGATCCAGGGAGGGAGAAATTCTCACTTTCAAAGTTAATTATAGCATTTGATTAGATTTAGATGACAATATATAAAGATGAGCTCTCATTTTTAAAACTCATATTAAAAAAAGTGAAAAATGAGTTTCCATTTTGATGGGAAAGTCAAACTTCAATTATGCTTTTACCTTTTTCTAATAAAGATGGAATAATAATAAATTAATGAGGTTATGAGTTAGTATTAATTTTAACCATCGTAATAAAATAAGGAAAGATTAATTTATAAGATCATAAAATGAATTTCACTGCAACCAAACAAAAATAGAAATTCAATGCCAATTTTCTCAAAAATAGCTTAACTTCCCAAAAATGGTGGTTACCTAGACATAATATGATTTCAGTAGCCATGCATACTTTTCGCACCAATTTGAAGAATCCTATTAAATAGTTCAAGCTATAGGTAAAATATATGATCCATTTAAGGATTTTTTAACACATTTTATCAACAATTATCATTGCATGAAGAAGGAACAACTAAGTGAGATTTTGTATAGGGCACCAGTGTACAATGTTGTTTAAATACCATATATACAAATGCTTTGCAAAAGTATTTTTCCAGCTACATTGCCTTAATTTGAAACAAAAAATTTCAAAATAAATACATAAAAAGGTTTCAAAAGTGAAAACAAACAAAATTCCTGCACAGTAAAAATACAACTTGATTATAATATACAACACCACCATACTTGAACTTTAGTAATGATAAACTTTGGCTCAATATAAGTATTTAAGCATTTAATCTCTGAAGTATGGTGATGTCGGAGTTAACCCAAACCATACGAAGCATGGTTCGATGAAAGAATTTAAGCAACGAGGGGGGATGGCTGAAAAGGTTGCAGAAGGGTTAGGTAAGGAAACACATTCTTGCGGGATCAGGCTACAATCGGAGCACCGCTAGAACACTTGGGAGAATTTTGCAACCTCGAAAGAGTTGCAGTTAGAGCACTTTCTCGCCTTCAAATACAACCCTAGAAGTAAAAAACAAATGCCAACAACAAGCTAGACAAAATCTGAAATCATTAAAGTAAAAAGTAAATCCATAAACAGAAAAACAATGTATTCATAATAAAAATAACTAGGCAAGGGGAACCCCTTCAGTTGGGTGGCAGCACTCCAAACCCTCAGCAGGGTTCAACAGGTTCAGCCCCAAGCCCCTGTGTCAATGACCCGAGATTGGAGGAGCTTCGACTTCATTCGTTGAAACTTCTGACTCCTCGTACCACAAAGTCAAGTTTGTCATGTTGAAAGTGACAGAAATGTTGTAGTTATTAGGTCGATCATGTAGGTGTTGTCATTCCACAACATGTCTTGATAAAATAAATATGAACCAACTTTAAGCACATCCTGAGCTGAAGCTGCATATAGATATATGTTTCTGCAATGTAACTCTTGAGCCTTTAAGTTTAAAACATTCTTCCTCCCCTTCTCGTACTCGACAGAATGTAGCTGATAAATTAATAAGTGAGGAGAAATCAACTCTGGGGTGAAATGTGTGGCAGACCGCATACTCTCACTAACTACTACTTAAGAGAGACCTATTATTCACTACTAGAGCCTGGATCCCATTAAAGAATTTCTTCCCCATCAAGCTTTTAAGAACAATTTCAAAGATGGGGTTCATCCCACGTCAAATGATGGGCTCCATGCTAAACTGAATCTAACATCTGAATAACTTCATATAATCTTTTAGACATGGAACAAAATGACCCATTTTTGACATACTGGACGTCCATCAGTAGAGCAACTCAAGAATGATACCGGTTTCTCAAACTCATAACCCTTTTGGACATCCAAAGGTAATTCTATTGATGCTCCACTCAACCCCTGCAAAATGATAGCTCAATACATCACAATCTCATACTCTACAGGCTCGCCCATTACATCAGTCATTACCTTCTAGATTAACAATTGATATCTCAGCTGAAATCTCTCCTAGAGGCTGAAAGTTGAATCCTCTCTAAAATCTTCATCTTCTCTCTAATCAGCGTTTATTTCTTCAGCTGTTCTATGATCAGTGAAAGTAACCACTCTCCTGATTGTGCAATCTGATTCAATGTGCCAAAACTTGTGGGCTTAGAGCACTTCTTGGTTGGGATGGATTTAAGAATACAAAATGGTTCCACCTGTTCTCTCCTCTGAATCAACTTCTCCTCAGACGGGATTGTCTTGGATGTTCCCCTGGGTGTGCTCTGACTATACGATCATGTGATTGAACTTTGCCTATAAGGAGTGGTGGTCGCCCGATGATGTGATCACTCCACTTCTGAAGCTAGGGTTGGAACATTTTGTTTATAGTAAGCTAATAGAGACTAGCGCTACATCTCCCCTTCAACTTGGACCAAAAATTAATTTTATCTTTTCCTTCTCGCTGGCTTATGGACTTCAGATGTTGCCCCAAAAATAATGCACTTTTCTTTCACTTGTTGGCAGCTAGTTTCACAATTCCGTCCGGTGGGACCTCCAAACACTCAAAAACACATTCCACAATCCAAAGCCATTTGACAACCTCATCCGGATCTATGTGGTCGTCAAAATATAATAAGTCCACCGTTACTTCTCAATTCTGACTTTTCAGATAATCCAGGTCAAATCTTCGAAGTAGAGGTTCTTCATCCATGGAATCAGCATGGTGGAAGAGATTCACTCAATGTCTTCGATCTAGCAAGTTACCGTTGTGACTACGGCTAGATTGTCAACTCTTAAAAGTGGCAAGCATCTATTGTCGTTGGCGGGTTTCCTACAAAATATCTTCCCTATAAATCTCTTGGACCCTCTGTGTGAATTTCTCATAAACGATATCGTGTCTTTTCCCCTCAATCCAGCTTCCAGCTATTGAATCCTTAGTGGCATGGCTAGGTTTTAGGTTTTGGGAGATGAAAGTTGGTGTAGTAGATTGATTGTGGGTGAAGAAAAGCTATTTCAAATTGGTGATTTTGAAAATCAACAATTGAAAACTAGGGTTCGGTCGAAATTTGGTTATGATTTGGGAAGAAAATTTTTTGTGGGGGTGGCTTAGGTTGGGGTAGATGCTAGGAAACCTTAGGATATGACTATGGTTAGACTATCTTTGATACCAAATGATACTGACATTAACCCAAACCCCAACGAAAAATAAACGTTATTAAAACGAATGCGCAGTCACATGATTGCAATGAAAAATGAAAGACAACAACCAACACACAACGCCAATATCCAACAAGGGTTGAATTTGAGGTGGACGGGACACGGCAGTGAGGGGTTGTGGAGGGGAAAAGGATGGTTGTTGGTTGATATGGTGACAAAGGACAACAGATGAAGGACTGGGAGAGAAAGGACAATAGGTATGGGGAGTGGGAGTTAGCGACAAGAGGATAGCAGGTTGGAGGGGTGGTGACAGGGAGATAGTGGACTAGGAGGGTTCAAAGGTCAGGAAATAGAAGATTGAAAGTGTCGGCGAGAATGGAACAACAGGTGGGGAGGTTCAACAACAAGGGAAGCGAGTAGAGGGGCAGTCGGTAGCATTGGACAGTAAAGGGAGGGTCGTTTGGGGAAGGCGACAATGAGGAGGGATGGCTGAAAAGATTGCAGAATCGAGCTACTACTGGAGCACCACCCGAACCCTTAGAGAAGGTCTCCACCCTGGATGAGTTACAACCAGAGCACATTCTCGCCTTCAGATATAGTCTTGAAGGGAAAAATAGTCGTCGACAACAAGCTAAACAGAAATTAGAAAAAAAAATAAAATAAAAACTAAAACCATAAACAGAAAAACAATGTATTTATAATAAAAAAGTACTAGGAGGAGGGGACCCCTCCCATTGGGCGACATGACTCCTTTTTGAACCGATAGCTTCTTGTTGAACCAACAACTTTTTGTTGAACCAGTTGGAGCCGGTTCAACCCCAAGCCACCAAAAAATACAGGAGTTAACCCAAACCACAACAGAAAATAAATGTTATTACTCGAAATGAATACGCGGTAACACGATTACAACAAAAAGAAAGACTACAACCAACACACAAAGCTAATACTCAACTAAGTCTGAATTTGAGGTGGAAGGAAGGGAGTCATAAGGGGCTATTGTTGAAAAAGGAAGGTGGTTGGGTGATCTGATGACAAAGGGCAACATATGGAGAGCTAGGAGACAAAGGATGGCAACTATGGGGAGTTTTCGGCAAGGGAATGGCAGGTTCTAGGGGCGACGGTAGGGAGATAGTGGACTAGAAGGGTTCATCGACCAAAAAACCGCAGATTGGAGGGGTTCAACAAGGGAACAACAAGCGGGGAGGATCAACGACAGGAGAAGCAAGTAGAGGGGCGGCTGGTGTCACTGAACAGCTGAGGGAGGTCTGTCTGGGGACGACGACAGCGAGAGGGATGGCTAAAAAGGTTACAAAAGGTTTGGGTAAAGAAAAATATCTCTGTCGAATTGAGTTATAGCCAGAGCACATCTTGAATTCTAGGAAACGGTCACTGCCTCAGACGAGTTATAGTCGGAGCACATTCTCTCCTCCGAATACAACCCTACGAAGGGAAAACAGTCACTGACAACAATCTAGACAAAAATATGAAATAAGAAAAGTAAAAAAGTAAAAACTAAAACCCTAAACTTAAAAATAATGTATTTACAATAAAAGGTAACTAGGATGGGGAACCCCCTTAGTTATTTACAATAAAACAGTCACTGACAACAATCTAGACAAAAATATGAAATAAGAAAAGTAAAAAAGTAAAAACTAAAACCCTAAACTTAAAAATAATGTATTTACAATAAAAGGTAACTAGGATGGGGAACCGGATGGGGAACCCCCCCCCAGGTAGCAACACTCACTTAGCAGAGTTCGGTCGGTTCAATCTCCCAACTGAACCGCAACTTCTTGTTGAATTTGTTGGGGCCAATTCAACCCCAAGCCACCAAATGATACCATATTTAACCCAAACCACAATGAAAAATAAATGTTATTACTCAAAATGAATATGCGTTTACACAATTAAAACAAAAAAGGAAAGGCAACAACCAACACACAACACTAATACCCAACTAGGGCTGAATTTGAAGTGGACGGAAGGCGGCCATAAGGGGTGACCTCGTGACAAATGACAACAGATAGAGGGAGACAAAGGACAAAACGTATGAGTAGCCAACAAGGGGAATAACAGTTGGGAGGGGTGCCAACAAGAAGATAGGGGACAAAGAGGGTACAGAGGCCAGGAAACAGTAAGTTGAAAGGGTCAACGACAGGGGAACAAAAGATGAGAAGGCTCTGCGGAGGGGGGAAGCAGCTAGAGGGTCGGCTAGTGGCACTAGACAGCAGAGGGAGGTCTATCTGGGGACTGCGACAACGAGAGGGATGGCTAAAAAAGGTTGCAGAAGAGTTGGGTAAAGATAAAGATTCCCACGGGATCGAGCTATAGCTGGAGCAACACTCAAACCCTTGGAGAAAATCACCACCTCAGACGAGTTACATCTGAAACACCTTTTCACCTTCAGATACAACCCTAGGGGGCAGCTGTCGATAACAAGCTGGGCAAAAATCTAAAATCAGAAAAGTAAAAACTAAAACCCTAAACCGAAAGACAATGTATTTATAATAAAAGAGGACCCGGGGGGAGGGGGAATCCCTAGCCTTGGGAGGTAACACATCAACCCTAAGCAGGGTTCGGCAGGCTCAACCTCGCTAGGGGACCGACAGCTTCTTGCTGCACCGGGCGGGGGTGG
>NW_018164577.1:623729-646591 GCF_001263595.1 Phalaenopsis equestris
CTGAACCGGGTGGGGTTGGTTCAGCCCCAAGCCCCAAAGTCACTTGGATACGCATAAGACACATCTAGGACATGCTATTTTCCTTAGTAAATTAGTAATATAAAAGTGTGATCAAAACGCCAAATGTCAATAATAAAAAATCATCTTACAATTAACTATAATATCACAAGATCCCATAAAGAATTTATAAATCAATAAAAGAAAAACTAACATCAGTTAAATCATATAAATATTTAAATATGTCATAAAATGTGCTAACTTATGAATACTACACTAGCATTAATCATTAGATATGATTTTATCAATATCAATATTGCATTATTTACACAAAATCCCCAAAACTAAAAAAAAAGGAAAATAATCTCTAAAACAACTGCAAAAATAATGAGCAAATTGATGTACCATTAATTAGACCTCTCACAATCACAATCAACATTATAGCTAACATGAATGTTCTCTTCAAAAGCAAGTTTACCAACATCAATGAAAAACATTGCTTGCTCTAAGAAAAAACATAATTCGCACTCATCATGTGTACAGGCTATGTCAAGGAGTGCTTTAGCCATGTTTGGATCTAATTTTGAAATAATATAAAAATAATTTAAAACTGAATTTTGATGTATCACACATATGTTGGGTGCGTTAGAGTTGTGTCCGTTTTGTAACGCATGTACATGCTAGATATGATGATGACATTGACGGCCTTTCAGAGTGACTGTGCTTTATATCATCTAATTTGTATCTGAATATGTTAGTATTATATAACTAGCAATTGGTTAAATTTGAAAATTAGAAAGATAAAACTTTTTCCCTTTTGGGTAAATGTGACCTAGTATGACAGAGTGGAAAATGGCAGCAATATAAGAAGAAATTCCAAATTAGTAAAACCTGACTTTAAAAAGTATAGTGCAAATGGTCTAGATCCATATGTCCAATAAAGGCATGTGGCTCACAAACAAGAAGGCTTCTTGCCCCAACTTTAAGCTCTCAAGCATAAATTCTTAAATGATAGATTTTTGTTCCTGATTCCTAAAAATAGCTTTTATATGTAAGGCATCAACAGAAACCCTTAATGAAGTCACAATTTGCTCAAACATTATGTGGTAATATTTGCTTTAACTTGTCTGGTTATTTCATAATAAAAAACTAACAAAAGTCAGTTTACAACTTTTAAAGAAGAAAAATTTCAGTCTTTCATGAATACCACACTATTACACGGCGTTGTGATGACGGTAGCTCATACACCAAATATAATGGAGCCACAGATTATTGATGCAACTACATACTATATATACTATTGAATTAAAAAAAACGGCATATAAGTATTTTTGATATATGATTTCGATGGCCATTATTACCCTTCTAGCACCAGCAAGAGCACAAAATATCGAAAGAATGCCTGTCCCACAGCCAACATCCATTACAACCTACAAAAATAACCCAAAAAACAGCATACCCAAGCTTCAAATTTGAGCATAACATTTCAAGTAAAAGAGCAAGAGGAAAATTTCTTACTTTTCCTGAAATTAAATTTTGATGTCGCAGGATTGCATTCCTGTAAGTTTCAGTCCTCACATGATCCTAAACAATATTAATAAAATTAGACAGCAGCAGTTATTCACACCATTAAATAGCCAGTCTTGAGTCCATATAGATAAAATCATGATCAAGATAAATGAATCAATATAGATATAACTAAGTTGCAGATACTTTCATGCTACACCCAGTAACTGTCCTATATCAATTCCATCTATAATGCATGAATAACGTAGAAAATACATAGTTCTTGAAGTTTACATCATGCTAATGGTGCCTCTAGTTTACAAGGCCGAAGTTGTTGCTTAGATGAGTGGTTGTTCACGGGTGCAGTGGGTCCATAATGGGAGAAATTATTACGTACGGAGCACGTACGCAGCACTACGTGCGTACTTCAGTAATATGCCGCCATGGAGATTATTGAAGTGGAATCACTGAGGTAATTGGGGGTTATTGAAGCATTAATTCTAATAACCTCCTAATAACCTCTGTTGTTACACTCTCAATAACCTCCCAATAAACATCTGCAGTTACACTCCACAATAACTTCATAATAACACCTCAATAACCCCTCAATAATCTCCGCTCCCTGCATAACCCTCTAATAATCTCTGCCCCCTGCATAAGGCCCGCAATAATCTCACAATAACACCCCAATAACCCCTTAATAATTTTTGCGGTTTCACTTAAATAATCTCCACGTAGCGACATATTACTGGAAGTCCGCACGCAGAGCTGCGTAAATGGTCTGTATGGAATAATTTCTTCCATAATGTGCCACCAAATTTCATTAGCTTAATGTGGTACCATTTAGATGCGCTATAGAAATTATAGACGCAGATTGTCTCCTGCGGTTGACTAAGAATGCAAAAGCAGTAAATGTCAACTTTGCTCCACTGTTCGAGTGCTTATATACTACACAAACTCTCAAAAATCTTCTAATTTAAAATTGAGCGATGCCTAACATGGAGACTCTCGCGCAAAAAAAATGCATAATGATATGTGATAGGGGAGGTTAAACGTAAAATGGAGACTCCTCTGTTCGTGTGCGGGAGGGTAAGGTAGAGAGTAGAAGAGAAGGACCTTGATCATTTCCTCGTGGATGCCGATTTGGGAATAAGACTGGAAGTAAGCATCATCGAACTCCTTCCATCTGGGAGAGGATGCCCATTCAACTGGATACTGTTGCGCGTGGGATGAAGAAGAGGATGAAGAGAAATTATCATGCGAAATCCGAAAAGAGCCATGGCGGCCGCCGGTGCCCCTCCTCCGCCGGTACCGCGGCGCCTTTTCCGTCCTTTGCGTCGCGTATCCGTTGCCGGGGTAGGCTGGGAAACCCGGATGCATCGCAAGGAGAAGGATGCAGACAATGAAGCCTTTGCTATGGCAAATGAATGGAAGAAACCAGGAAAATAAAACGAGGGTTTTGGGGTTTTGCGAAAGAGAGATGAAAGGACGTTTGGTGGGAATGGGTGATAAATATTTTGAATAAGCTTTTGATAAATCCCATTAAATTAAGAAAAGATTTGGGGCATTTACATAAATACCACCCAATTCCTATGAATTTAAAATATATAACAACATCAATTATACTTTTCACATTTTTGCACCCAATCTTTCACATCACACCAAAAATATCATTATTTTAATTTCTATGAAGTTAAATACACATTACAAGATGATATATATGTATAAAATTAAAGCTTAAGTGTTATATATATAAATAGATAAGAATTGCGTGATATACATGTAAATCTTTCAAAAAAAATTGTCCTTATATATAATTTTTAATAATATAATGTGAAATACATCTTTTCATATATAAATAAGATGGTATGTATTCGAAAATTAAAATCTAAATATTATATATATATATATATATATATATACACACACACATACACGTATGAATTGAGTGGTATGTATGTAAATCTTTATAAAAATCAGACATTATTTATAATTTATTTTTTGAGAAAATATATTTAACTGTTTAACTCTAATCTTTAAGTTCAAATTTATTTCAATTTCACTTTAGGCCCTATGTATGCTTAGTGCATATTGAAGTTGATAGTGAAAAAAATTAGTCCAACGAACTCAAAAAAGTTTAATGAAAATGTTGCAAATAAATATTTTCATAAATTTAAAATACTCCACAAATTTACTTTTTAATAGAAATAATAAAAAATAATACTTTCAATGAAATGAACCAAACCATTTGCTGTCCAGCAATATTTGCGATGAGAAGGAAAGAAATATTATTCTAAGGTAATTTATAAATGATGTTAGCACTATTTACATATTTACCTACTTTTAAGTGGTTATAAAAAGGTAATATTTTATTTATTTAATCATTTTTTGGGGGGCTCAAGTGAAATATTTGAATAAATCAACATTTAAACTATAAGATATGCATTTGAATGAAGAAATTTTGTGACATTTCCCATAACTTGGCTATAGATAAATATGTTAATACAAAATTTGATGAAGCATCATTTATGAAGCTGATAATTGGTTTTGCCAACATAACAGCAGTCATTAGAACCACAATAATAAAATTATGAAAATGCTAATGAAGATTTTTGCAACAATTATTAATTGCATCAACTAATAAAAAAAAGGGATAATTACAAACATACCACTTGAAACAATGCTATTTACAGAACTAACACGTAGATGGTGTTTTTGAACAACCCAATCAATACATTTATGTGTGCCACGATCAGATCATTGAGAATTATGAATTTGGATCACAATAGGCTAAATTTATTAAATTAAAGAGCTGAGTTAAAAAAAAAAAAACTAAACAATCAATAGCTCAAAGGTATGTAGACAGGTTGCCAACAATGCAGCAAATGTGAAGAACAATAAACCTAAATCAACAGAAATTAATAGAGCATAACAAACCTCAAAAATTTCAGATTTTATTGGGAGCTGTCATCTTAATGTTGAGTCATAACCAAAAATATGAATAAAATTCCGGCATTTATAATGAAATCTCTTCAGTCCTGGCATTTGAATCTGCCTGTCGTCTCAAAGTTTCATCCTGAAACATCAAAGCAGTCTAAAATAAAAATTTGAGGAAGATTTACATATATACCACCAACCAGTTCCTATGTATTTATACATCTAGCACCTAAACTTTAATTTTTACATACATACCAACTTACCTATGAAACAAAAGAAGCATTACACTTTTTAAAATTTAAAATGGTGGTATTTTTTATGTGATATGTGCAAGATGAGGGGTTGGTATAAATGTAAAAAAAAAAAAATTTAGGCATTAGATATGTAAAAACATATGGAAATTGGCTGGCATGCATGTTTATACCCAAGTTAAGAGAACTTTTTACGACAACCAGGCCTATTAGAGAGTGTTGTAGCTGTAAGAAAGCTGATGTTGTACAGTAATTTCACAACAAAACATGATTTTCAGAATCATGGTGACGTGTTGGCACCAATGGAGCTGCTTACCTTGATACATACATAGATGTAGTGAACTTCGACGTTTGAGCCGATAAGTGCGGTGATCGAAGTGCCATCTTTGATTAATGGCAGAGGTTTAGTTAGCTCCCAGGTCCTCTGCTCTGGATTCTTCTCCACCCTATCTGCACAACCAGTAGGCAGTAACAAATAAGGGGCATTTACAAACATGCCACCCAATTCTTATGTATTTACATATCAACACCTAAAACTTCTACTTTTTACCACGTAAAAAAATAATACGATTTTTTAACTTTTAAGAAGTGAAATATACCTTTTCATGCATAGGTAAGGAGGCATACATATAAAAATTGAAGTTTAGGTGTTAGATATGTAAAGACATAGGAATTAAGCGATCTGTCGGTCAATCTTCCATAAGGAAATTATCACTACAGTTCGATTCAGTAAAGATCTCAACAGAAGTATGTTTCTCTGTTTCAGAATAGTTTAAGAAGCAGAATATAGTTCGTTAACAACTATTTATTATCCTATACAGCTAGAAATTTATCATTAAAGGAAAAGGAAAAGCTCTAAAAAACAACCATATATCTGTTCAGCCAAGAATCAAGCAGGAGCTTGAGTGCATCACAGGAGAGTATAATCTGCATGGGGCTGCAACCGAGCCGAGTTGAGTCGAGTATGTCATGGATTGAATTTGGCTTGGTCGAATCATAAATTATTCATATTCAATTCGACCTCGAGCCGAGCTTTCATAAATATGTTCATGCTTGGTTTGCTTAAATTTTTTTATGATCATATTTGATTTGTAGATAGCTTATTTATATTAATTGAATAGGCTAAAAATTTGAATGAGTGCTTAATTATTCATATAAAATTAAATTTTTTTTAATTAATTTGCATGTAAAAATAATAAATAAACTAAAAAGTCAAATAAGTATTTGACATTTTATATTACGTAATTAGAAAATAATTTTATAAATATCATAAATAAGCAATTAAATAAATTTTAAATGTGCATCTAACTAGTTTATACTATGTATATAAAATAATATATAAGTTAAAAGTAAGCTTTATTACAATTAAAGAGCTTAAATAAGGGCTAACAAACTAGCTTATTGAAATAAAAAAATAATAATAAATGCATATGATTTATATGCATATTGATAATCAATTATAATATATTACGATTAAATATATAATAAATAAATTATAGTTAATAAAATTTTCTTTGAATAATATATCATAAAAGTAAACAACATTTAAAAAGTTACTTATTGAACAACAAATAAATTTGTTTGTGAACATTAATAAATGAGTTGAACTATGTTTAAATTTGGTTCATTTAACTTTGAGTTAAAAAAAAAAATATTTAAACTTGTTTATTTACTAAATTTGAACCAACATGATCGGGTATTAATCATGCCGAATTCAAGTTGTACACCAAGTGCCACTCTGCGGTTTGGTGCACACCTACAAGGGTGCGGTTTGGCTGGTGTTTTCTCTGCGCAGAAACAAATGGTGAAAAGTTCAATGGTAGGCACAAATCGAGTATGATACATCCAAAACACAATGGGTCACATTGCGGATAGGCAACCCACACAAATCTACCTTAAGTCATTGTCAGAATATTTTCTTGGTGCTCTTGAAGACATAAGTTATCAAAATACAAGTCCCAAGCATATGTTGTAATACAGTCTGTTAATCTTTTGAAATTATACATCCACATCATCATCAAGATTACACAATTCCAAGAAGTTGTGCCAGCTTAATGATTGCTACAACTTCTATTAGGTATAAACCTTAAATCAACCCCTACTCTTTCTCATTAAAACTTGAGACCCATAATAACAGATTTTTTTTTGTGTGCGTTGATAAATATATGCTTGGTTGAATTCGAACCAGATAAAAATTGTTCAATCTGCGTAAGATGATTCCATCCAATTTCTTACCAAGTAATCTGGATTGATAAGGTCATTTCTCGACCAGAAGAGCATTAAGATCAAAGTAAGGTCCAAAAGTAAAGTGATGCTTAAAATATAAGTAGCACTTTCCAAATTGAATCAAAACCAACAAGACTATATGAAGTTGAGGTAGTGTTAAGTGATACTTAAAATATTAGCAACACTTTCCAATTATTTGAAATGTGAATAAACCGTCAAAAGGTCCTCGACCTCTTATTACATCTCTCTCTCTCTCTCTCTCTCTCTCTCTCTCTCTGTGTGGCTCCTCTCCCCTCCCCTCTCTCTCTCTTTCTCTCTTTCTATATGGAGTGTAGCATGAGATTTCAAGCTTATCTTTGTCGGTCAACTTTTTGCTTTCGAAAAATATTTTTATAGTTTTGAAAAGTAGATGATTTAATTTAACCTAAAAGGTATATAATTTTATGAAAATAGTGTATTTTAATTTTTTAAAAAAATGAGACCGGCTGTATCTCATTTGCCCAATAATTTGTATAATCGTGCCCGGTTGCACAAATGATACACCTTCTCGAAAGATACGAGGTTTGTGACATCCATTTGGTCTGCGAACCTTTTATATGTGACCGACAAATTCCCTTGTTTAATACAAAGATTAAATATGATTTATTTTACCTGAGTTCCAAGTTCCCTATAGAGACAAACCTCTATAGTTAATTACATCCCAAGTGACGGGAATCACTTGAGAAAACTCTCGATAATGATTAGTGGTTCTAGTCTTCAAGAATTCAAAGTTTAGGTTTTCAAGGTAATACGTAGAAAAACAAGTGGAAATGACTCAAGTAAGAACATTACTTTCAGGAGTCCAAAGGAAGTAAAAGGTAGGGGATGTCACAGATTCTGAGGGGAATCCTCAGTGACCTACCAAACTATCATACTGTGTGACTGTGTTTTAGAGAGAATTTTATTTGAATGTTGAATCCTGTCAATTTTATTATTTGGGACTTACATTTGCATAATAACTGATTATGCAGATAGCCCGCAAAGATAAGAGGTTTTACGTCATTATAGATGACAACCTCGGAACCTAACGCGAGTTAAGGCTTACGTTGCACAACCTAAAATAGGGTGAGGTTTTACGTCGCTTTAGGCGAGCTACCTCAAAATCATATAGTTGTTTAAACTAGGAAAGTTTAGTTGGTGTAGACTCGTTTTGCTGTTGTAGAACGGCGACCACCTCCACCTGTAGTCCGCTCCAAACTCCTTGCCGTGCTGCACACGAAGTTGCTCCGAGTTTCTCGTCGCAATAATAGTCCTATGTCTAAAGTTCAAACAGTTTTACCAGGTGTGTTCAATTTCTCAGTTTGGTTGTCATTGGGGGGGTTAAAGTTGGTTAGAGCGATACCAGTTAGGATCCCACGGTTCCCTCGTTCCGGTATTACTATTTTCTTTTGAACTTACTTAGTTTAAACAAATTGTGAAACCCATTTAAACCGGGGAGATCTCGTTAGCAACTGTGGGTTACCTCCTCCGAGAGAATCCCGTAAGTTCAAAAGAACGTATTATGTTTTGTTTTTTTTTCTTTTGAAAATGTTGTTTAATTTTGAAAAATTGTTTTGTTTTGAAAGTGAGATTGTATTCAGTACCTGCATAACGTGTTAGAGCAAGAGTAATTGCAATAAATAAACAACAACAAATAAAATGTACATGCATACGTGGCGTATCTGCTGCTGCAATTCCTGTTGCATGTTTAACTCACAAAGCACAATATAATTTGCAGAGAATTTAAAAAAATTGCAGAGAAAAGATGAAAACCGTAAACAATAGAATAAGTTGTAGCAACAGCTAGGAACTCCAAACAGGCGATCCTAAGGTTTTCTACAACTCTTGACTACACCTAGCGAGCTAGTATGGTGTAACTATGACCTCCTACGGTTCCGGTAAATAACTAGCAAGTGTGTACGGTGATCCTACGACTTCAGACAGCAACTAGGAATTTTGAATAATGTCTGTATGAGTTCCTATGAACCCAAACAACAATGGGCAGCACCTATGCGGCTTCCTACGAACCCGAACAGAGGTGGGCAGCAACTAGATGGCTTCCTATGAACCTAAATTGTGGTAGACATCTCCTACGTGGCTTCCTACGAACTCAAATCGTGGTGGACAGCTCCTAGGTGGCTTCCTACAGACCCAAACGGTGGTGGACAGCTACTAGGCGGCTTCCTACGAAGTCAAATAGTGATGGACAGCTACTAGCTGGCTTCCTACGAACCCAAATAGTGGTAGACAACAACTACACGGTTTCCTATGACACTGGGAAGCAAATAAAAGCATTGGATCACGGTCCTACAGCTCTTACAGCTCGGACAGCAATTAGAAGCGTTGGACAGTGATCTTACATCTTCCTACGACATTGGGCAGCAACTAGAAGCATTTGACAACACCCTACAGCGCTTCCTACAACACTGGGCAGCAATTAGCACTCCAAATCATTAATTTCAGCACATCGCGGCACACCAAATCATTAATTTCAGCACATCGCAACACTCAAAATCATTAATTTCAGCACATCGCAGCACTCCTACAGCACTCTACAGTGATTGACAACTTCAAATAGCATTTAAATGGAACACAAAATCCTCCAAAACAATGATAAACCATCCCGAAACGGTAAATTAAAAGACCCAGAAAACTGCAGCGAAACATCCTCCAAACCATCTCAAAACAGGTGTTTTAAATCACTTCAAAACAGCTAACATATATTTTAAATAGCTGAAAATAATTTCGGCAAGCTATGAGGCGTCTCCCAATCACTTCTAGAAGCACCATCCTTCGTTTGATTAGTTGAAAATTTCAACTCATAGCCAAAATTATTGGCATACGAATAAATAAGCCTCCTGTAATATTTATATAAATGTCATGGAAGCTTTAAGAGCAATGTGGTGCCTAGGTATTCCCATTTTCTCCCAACTACACTTTTAACCCCAAAAATAACAAGCATTGATGCATGGAAATTCTCCAAACAGCATACCGACAAGCTTGATTTTCTTTATAGAATAGCTCTTTCAGATTCAACAGATGATGGGAATTAAAATAAATAAAAAATACGAACAACGAGCCTAAGAGTAAAACCTTGCTTACCGTGGCTCAGAGCAGAAAGGGGATGTATGGTGAGGGAAGAGACGCAACTTGGAGAGAATTGAACCGGGAGACTTGTCGTGCCGTGGAAAGACGAGCGGGTGGGCTCTGGTTTCACGAGAGAGGGAAGCAGGAGGATCGGCTCGATGCTGAGGAGAGCGGGACAGCAGAGGAGGGCAGTCGAACGCAGCTTTTCGGTGTAGTGCAGATAAGAGAGCGAAGCTGAATTTGTCGAGCGAGGAAGGAGATGACGGAAGCGAGGAAGGAGATGACGGAAGCGAGGAAGGAGATGACGGAATCGAGCAAACCAGGGAAGAAGAAGGCGAGTGAGATGACGAAGGCTCTGTTAGCAGAGGAGGCGCGGCTTCGTCGTGTTGGAGACAAAATCGAACAGAGAGAGTGGAGGATGAGACTTCGATGCGTGCGGCAGAGAGGGGAAAAAGGCGAGTCGCAGAGGAGCATACGGGAGACGGGATCGAGCTCTGGGGCTTCGGTGCGGGAGACGGGAGAGAGCAAGCGGCGGTCTTCGGCGTAAGGAGGAGGCGAGCGGGCGAGCGGGCGTTCGGGGTCGAGCGGAGCAGGTTTTGAATGAAGTTTCTGTCAAGCGGAGAGGGAGTCTCCAGTCGAGTGCGAGCAGGGAGGCCGGAGGAGCAGGCGTTCAGGAAAGGCAGAGGAGGAAGACTACGAAGGAAGGAGCGATCCCTTCCTTTTAGAATTGAAGCGGGGTCAATAGTCGTTACTTTGGCGGGAAAATTAATGAATTCCAAATATAGGGGGAGATTAAATGGAAAACATTAAGACCTGAACAAATTTTAATTAAGACAGAATTTAAATAATCCATTTGAATTTTGAAATTTGAATTTCAAATTCAGGTAAGCTGGTGCCTAGCCCGTGTTCAGCCCAAGTCCATCCTAAATCGAACCCGAGTCGAATCTGGGCTGAGCCCGGGCCCGCGCACCGCTAATAAGGTGCATCGATATCCGTGCTAGACGCTCGCGCGCGAAACCATAACAATATGGGTGTCCCTTCTAGCTAAAGTCGACGTCACGGACGCGTCGGCGCGGTCCGTTTCGTCATCCGGGGTCGTTCGGACGAGTTTGCAGACGGACGAGTCAATTTAAGCTAAAATTGTGTGGGGTGCGATGCGTGCGCAAAACGTGGCGTTATCGAGTGTTCGGGTCGCAAAGGGGTTCCCTAGGGGCTGCTCCTATTAATATAAGAACTCGACTCGAGTTTCATGCGTCGATCCTAATCAACTCAACGGAATGCTAAGGATTTGGGACCGCCCATGCGAAACACGAAGGAGTGACGAGGTGGCTCGAATTTTCTAAATTGTGTGGGTTCCGTACTAGTATTCTAGGAGGGTTAAACAAGAGAAGCTTAAAGCTACACCCTAGGCTCTAAAAAGAGAAGTGAAGACCTTATCAGAAAATGAGGTCAACAATCTTGCACAGGACATTTTGGAGAACAACATCAAACAATATTATCTTAAGTCTACCCCTTTGACCCTGATCCTTCAACCTTAATTCTGTTGGCATATTTAGGTGTATTTTCTGCTTTTCATCATGCATGTTCAAATCACCAATGTCTAATTTTCACCATCTTATCTTCAATATGTACTATGATCACATATTTTTAATATGAATGCTTCCAGATCAAAATTTACGAGTTCTTTCACTCTTAACGTCCTCATTTATATCATACAAAACTTTACTACAATAATTTTTTAATGGCCAACACTTGATCCAAACAATATCTTTGACAAATGGTTGTCCATTTCATTAACTACATTAAGCATATCAGATCATGAATTAACAGTATATGAAAAAGGATACATACTGCGACCTTTGCTATGATAACCAGTATAATAATAATGACAATTACCTATTATATGCAAGTTTATGGTCCAAAATTGTAGCTCCTTCAACAAATGCAACCGATAACTTGGCTCTCCATAAGTAATCTGCATTAGTAGAAAAAATATAAGATGAAATTAAAGTATAAGCAGTTTTTTTGTCACCAATAACCGGTAAACATAATTTTCAGTAACATTTTGGATCTGAATACTTAAGAAAAGAATAGATATACCAGGATATAGACACCATTGTTTTTTAGGATCCTGATATATAAAAAGAGAAGAACAATTACTACAAAAATGATAATATGATTTCAGTAATCATTGAATAAAAAGAAATTACAAATCTGACTACAGCATATTATCACGTCACCTGCCAACCTCCTCCAACATCTTAATTGCATTAAGATGTGCATTCTGGCCACACTATATGCATAGAAGACAATAAGTGTAATAATTAATAATGTTAACACGATAAAAATAAGTTTCGGCCTAGTTCTTGCCCACCCACCATGAGAGAGTCCAGTGTTCCTGAATATAAAGGATAGCATTAGAAGAAATACTACAAGAATCACAAAGTTTTAAAGATATTCTGCAGCGAATCATGATAAATGAAAAGGAAAGGGAACAGTAAACAACATGTAATAATAATGAAATCCAAAGATGTTTACTATAAAATGGCGCAATACCTTTATCAATAACAGCATCGAAAGAACCAGATTCAAACACACTCATATCCCGCACATCCATTTTAATATCTGTACTAGTGTGAGAAGGAAAATATGCACAAGAGTGCTGCAAAATTAAATTTATACAAAGAGAAAAGTATGCACATGAATTTCGCAAAATTAAACTGATTCAAATAGAAAAATTATGTTAAAAAACACTACAAAAACTGATAGATATCTGGATACACTTCAGCTCTGCTTTCCCCTCAAATTTCTTTTGCATAGCCTCAACCACCACAGATGATATATCAATGTTTACAACATCCAAGTAGCCGTCAGAGACCAAATCTTCTCCTAGTGCTGTTTTTGGGATGATATAAGCATTTAACAATATAAAACTAAAGTTAAATTATATTTAGAAAAAAAAAATTGCATTTTATGAATTATGAAGTATCATTATGAGAAAGTGGGATGTAAGCCTTATCTTTAATCATAGTCTCTGCCGAAGATTAAGGTGAAATCCATAGGTAATTTGGATCAGAAAAAAGATGGAGATCAATAATTAGTTATATGCAAGAAGCGATCAGTTAAGCCTTTGTTTGGATAAGTGGTAGAGGCAAGGCATTAAAAGAATAATGATTTCAAAACTGTCTTTCTTTGCAACAAAAATTTTACTTTCATTCGAATTTCATTGCTAGTCAAATGGAACAAGCATGCGCATAACAATATGTATATGAAGTAAAAATTTTGTGCAAAGAAGATCGATATACTATGAACTTAGACTCAATTCTCATATGCTAGTTTCATTCAAACAGAAATCCTTGATTTAGTACAGCACAAAAAAGAAATGCACCAAGAGAGCATAGAAGACACAAATTTAGTTGCCACGATTTCGATGTTTATTTCAGTGTCCTAAGCAGTTTTTTGGTTGGAAAATTTAGTGAATATTTGAACAAAGAATCTTGCGTGCTTAATTCCTATGTTTCTCTAATTTTAGAATAAATCTTGGATTTAGAAAAGCTCGGGGGAAGTAAAGTTAAGAGACGGCGCCACTTCTCCTCAAAGCGTAGCCTCTTTTCCTTCATTTAAATCTAAGCATTAAAGTTTGCAAAAAATTCTCCATCATCAATTTGATAAATCTGCATAGAACCTATTGTAACGAGTCGACCTTTGTGACTTTCGAGTGTTAACATTCGCATTTTGCTTGACAATGTATGCCAATTTGTATCCACTTAATTTTTTTTCTTTTTGGAAATCCAAGTTTAGTTTTCTTTTATAGCCATTTTCATTGTACTTGGAAGTGCATAACAATTTGCATCCAATAATTTATTTTCCTCTATCACCTCCCAAGATTGATTTTTTTTAGGGTCCTCTTTTCTTTAATCATGACTTATTTTTTTCATTCTTCATTCTCAAGTGTTTCTTGGCATCTATTGTTTCAATTAGAAAGCCATTATGTGATAGGGAAATATTAGAGAGAACTATTAAATGTTGACTGCATTTTTGGGTTCGTTTTCTTAGAAGAATATGCAAACATATATCATTCTCATTTTGAGTCACAAAGATAAAGTCCACAACATCGTTGCAATGTTGGTTGATCTTGAAGGGATTTTAATGGTTGAACATGCTTCAGTTAGAGGTGGATTCTTTCCTCCTCGAGTAAACTTTTAATAATGGTTTAGGTAAAGGCACTATTAGGGCAACATCTTACAATTGGCCAAAACTATTCAAAGAGGGAATCTAAGCTATTTGGGGCTGTTTGGGTAGGTGTTGGGAACCCAACGTATAAAAAATTATAATTTTCTTTATCCCACGGCTTCCCTTAAAAGCAACGTTGGCTATAGAATCCATGGTTTTCAGCAAAGTCAACACCTCATAAGATAAATTATTTACTAGATCTTGATTATCGGATAGCCAAAAACACTCATACCTTTTTAGAGTCAAGTAGTATCCAAGAAAGATGCAGTTTAGGGCTCTAGGATCAAGCTTAGTATTTTGATGATTTTGATCTATATGAAAGTAGGTGATGCTCCCAAAGGTTCTCAGTGTGTAGTGAATGTTTTACGTAAGAGAAAAAAGTGTTAGGGATTTTGATAGGTGTTTTATTTTTTAATATTCAACTAGGACTGTGGTTTATTAAAAAGGTGTTATTTAAGGCTGCCTCCACCCAATAAAATTCTAAAATTCTCATTCAAAGGATAGAGGCATAGCAATTTCAAGCAGGTCAAAAATTTTTCTTTCTACTGCCCCATTTTATTGTAGAGTCTTTGTATAAAGGATAATCAATAGGTAATGCAATTCTATTGGAGAAGAAAAGTATAAGGTCAAAATAAAATATTTATAGCCATTTCAAACACAATATGTTTAATTTTAGTTTAGAATTAGATAAGAGTCATTTTATAAAATAAAAAAAAGGATTGTACTCGCCTCATATTTATATTTTCTTAAGAATAACTAGGCAGTATGTGAGTAATATCTATGAAAGAAATAAATCATTTGGCCCCATTCGTATAAGCAATAAGAGATGGACATCATGCATTAGTATAAGATTAGGGAGAAACATGAAGGCGTTTGAATAGCTTAATTAATAAGATGCTTTATGGTATTTGGTAATTTGACATACCTCACATTGAAATTTATCAATTTTAATTTTATTGAATGAAGTAAGAAAAACATTTATTGTAGTACAATAAATGATTGGTGTCTCATCCAACTATGATGGAGCCAAATGTATGCGCTCATTACATTTAAATTTTCATATAAGATTAAGGGATGTGATTACTATTAATACTAATCAAGATTGTAGAGCCCTTGCTCTTTAGCATCCCCAATCTTCTTCCTCTTGGTTCAATTCTCAAATTAAAAAAAAAATGAATGGATATCATGGATGGTTTTGGAATGTAGAGCATACATGATAATGAAAGTAAATGTGTCAATTCTATGCATCCATTAATAGCAATAGTAGCTAGAATTCCATCAGCATCTTGGTTTCCTGGAAAAGATCAATAAAAAGAAAATTCAGCTGAAGAGTTTGACATGTAGTATGCTGCTACCTAGTTGATTATCACGCTTTTATCAAATGCATTTGAGATATCGAGTAGGATACTTACCTAATTGATCTATAGAGCATCTATCTATTGGTTTGTCAATTTTTATCACGAAGGTATTGAGTTTTTCTAGTTCTTCTCATTCTAGACCTTCCAATTACATAAATGTTGTCTTTTCCCCCCATAGAAATAGTGTTGGCTTGATGGTGCCTCAACTGATGTTGACATCGAAACTTGTTTTTGTTGTATAAGGGCTTTATTTAGAATTTACATCAAGAATTTTGTATGTCATGCTTTTTCTACAATAATTACAATTTACAAAACATGCCTTCTAAATTATCGGACATCAGCAGGCATGGTTTGGGGTTGTATGACTTAATTTTAAAGACAAAGGTGGCGTCAGCAAACTTTTGAGTATATTTGCTTCATTATATACCCATTATCTTTGGCCATGGTTTAAAAAACGCATATTCTATTCAATCTTGATGTCATGAATTTCCATATTCATGACATGATTGAGGAATCTTCTACAGTTGAGCTGTAAAATCAAAGCCACCATCAATCAGTATATAGCCAATAAGAAATCCTAGCTTTTCTTGTCTCTGGAGAAAATTTCCCATAATTTGGGACCAAACAAGACAACAACCATACAGTTTGAATAAAGGTTGCAAGTTTTGATACTCATCCATTCTAGATTGAAATATGGTTGATCAATGCCCTCTGATAGCATGTATTCTTCTTAGGTTTAACTTTTTCTCTCATTTTATCAGTTAGAGAGTTGATTGTTGGTTTCCTGTTGTGGGCATACTACTAAAGATGGGTTGTTTGCCTATTATTGAAGACAAGTTTAGTGAGGTTGAGACAAATGATGGAAGAAGACTAAAGGTGCATTTTGGGTAGTTGCAGCTGTGAAACTGTTGTAAGAAAGCTGTTATCAGAAAGTTGTGTTTCTGTTTGAAAAATATAATTGTATTTCTGTTGTGTTGTAGTTGTTTACGAACAAAAAATAGAAATGCCCTTATGTGCAGTTGTATGAAAAATATATAGAAACAGTTAAAATGGTTAAAACAGTTAAACAAAAAAATCTTATGAAAATACACATTACAATAAACATTAAGAGTTTACACTACACATGAAGCATAACTAAATAAAATCTAACATACACCATTATTTCACTCATTAATTAATGTATTTGTAATCATTTATCACAACTCAATAGTCTCCCCAACATCTTCCCCATCATGTGTACAAGTTTCGCCTATATCACAATCAGTTTGTGATGTTAATTGTCCTAAGCAATATTCATATGCTTCAAGAGGGACGTAACTGATTTGTATCTACACTATTGAAATCAATATAAGTGCGTGATGGATGCCAACAAATGTAATTGTAGAGAGATTGTAGCAGTCACAATCTTCATTTGCTTGCTGAAAGGTTATATAGGCATATCTCGTAGAATGATATTTTTTTCAAACCTCAAAAGGTCTTCTCAATAACACCACATAAAGAACAGTGATGTTTGTTAAACATCTCCTTGTTAACCTCATTTTGAGGTCATTACTCTTTTCCTTCTGATCCTAGGATCTAGCTCTAGGGATTCCTATTGACTATCTTAAAAAATTAGTATTGGAATCCATCCTCTTAGAAATTTCAGTCACTTCCTATTTCTCTTGTGATGTCTCGCATTGATGATGTCAAAACCATCGTCGTACTATCATCTGGAGACCCAAAGAGAAGTTCTCAATAGGATCTCAAGCCCTAGGAAACCTCTTCAGGACTTTATCATCACACACACACAAAATGCATAAAATTCACTAAGTTGCACAAGATCGGACTAGAATTGAGCTTAAGGATTGGTGAAAATGCGAACTTCTCTGGACAACCTCCAATGACGAAATGAACTGCGTCAGCGCATCCGATACACCAATTTTAGCAAGAAAAGACACTCATATTGCTATAATTTCTGACACGAGCAAATTGCACGTAAATCGATGAATTCGTCAAAACGACCTCCGACGACGAAACGAACCACGCCAACGCGTCCGGAACGTTAGAATTACCTAAAAAGGACATCTATTTTGTTATGTTGTGATGCGTGAATAAAGGATACAAATCAAATATTATTTTGGAAATATTAAATATTTTTATATTTATATTATTGATTATAATTATAATTTTTATCCATAAGCCCTATTTGACCCTTACCCACACGTGGCTTTCCTCCAGTCGCACGATTTTTTTTCCTGCCTCGACCAAGAGCCTCTCGGGCGTGTCGTAGCTCACGCGATCAGCCGCACCCGAGCCGACTGATCGAGGCCATGGCCGCCGAGCCAGTCTTCCTCTCCCACATCTCCTCGGTCACACATGACATTCCTCTTCCCTCACACGCGACATTCCGTTGTCATTCGCGCACGCGGCTTGCCTTCTCGAGCTCTGCTAGAGAGAGCAGCTTTCCAACGGTGAAACTCCACCTGGACGACTCTTCCTCTGCCCTAGGCTGCATTTCCTCCTCCCTAAATGCATTTTCTCTTCTCCCTTTACCTGATTCGACCACTAGTGAGGCTGGTAGGTGGTTGTCTCTCTCTCTATCTCTGCCTATAAAAAAGCTTACCAGAGCACTGTTTGGGTTGTTGAAAATTTTTTTGAGAGGAGGAGAGGCTCTGTCAAAATTCCCTCTTGGCTAGGTTCTTGTGCGCTGGGAGTTTGAAGTATTCGTTGGTTACTGTTTCTCGAAGCTTTTAGGAAGAGAGGCTCTGCTGAAGTTCTTTCTCGGCTAAGTCCTTGTGTTATGGGTGTTTGGAAGCTTGGTGCCCTTTTTCTGTGTGTTTTTTTTTAGAAAATCTCAAGCAAGGTACTTCTTCCTTTTCTTCTCTATTCTGCTGCCCTGTTAGACACATGTTGGAAATATTAAAATATGGAATGCATACATGAGGCTTTGTTTTGTCTTAACTGGTATTTCGTAATGACATTGATATCAAAGATTGGGTCTTTAATACTTTTATTATTTAGAAGTTCTATGCGCTGATTAGTTGAAATAACATTTTAGGGAAAGCATGTTTAGATCCATTGTCACATGCAAATCTTCTTCTTACACTTCTATTATTTCTATACATGTAAGTTGAAAGCTATAGCCTTCTTTCTTTTCTCCTTGCTGAATCAATTTATTGTTAAAGGAAGAAAGATTTTTAGGGGAAAGGATTGCTTGCATTTCTTTTTCTGCTCGAAATACATGGGAAAGGCATGGATATGAACTCTGAAATGTTATTTGCTCATCTAGAATTCATGTTGAAAATAAAATGTTGTGTTTTTTATTATTGTTATTTCTGTCTAAATAAATGCTGGAAACTCTACCCGTTTCGACTCATTCGATGGGCTTAGTTTTGACTTCTTCTGGATTAAATGTTAGCTGGAAATTTTTTTCTTTGTTTTTTTTTCCATATGGATAGGCTCGGTTTTTACACTGTTAGGTTGGAATTATAGCTGAAAGATGTTTCTACGTTTTGGCCCATTTGATGAACTCAGTTTTTTTGTTCTTTTGAAATGAATGAATGTTGGAAATTATTCTCTGTTTTCCGATTTTGTTGGATTCGTTTTTTTTATCTTTTTGGAATGGATTCATGCTGGAAACATTTTCTTTGTTCTCCCATTTGGTTGGGTTCGGTTCTAGCTCTTTTGGAATTGAATTATAGCTGGAGTTATTCTTTTTTGTTTTGCCCCTGTGCTGGGCTCGGTTTTCCCCTGTGCTGGGCTCGGTTTTCCCCTTTGGTGGGCTCGGTTTGCCCCCTTTGCTGGGCTCGGTTTGCCCTTTTGGTGGGCACGGTTTGGCTTCTTTTGGGTTTGTGTTTTGGTTGGAATCCCTTTATGTTTTAGCCCTTTGGTGGGCTCGGTTTGCCCCTTTGCTGGGCACGATTTGTTTGAAAGCTCTTCTTTAACATCTCTCCTGAGATTTTTATTAGTAATCAAGTTTGTCATCCAAAAATTCATGATTTCAATATCTACTTCTATGTATACTTCTAAATATTAACTTCTATGTGGGAATGTTTGATATAAATGAATCAATTCACTATCATGTCGTGCTCAATAAAATGGTTTCAATCTAGATAGTTTATGTGAGTTTGTCCATTCACTATTTTATGTATATCAAAAGAATACAATGGTGATATTTGTGGTGACTTTCCATTTGCTGTGAAGCTGGTTTGGTGTCTTTTTTTTTTTTTGTCTGCTGCCCCTACTCATGAGCATCCTAATTGGTTTCTTTTTGTCTTGTTTGGCTGTTCTCTACTGCCCCTGGCCGTGAGCCTTCACCTGTAGCTCTTTTATGTTGAATGTGGTTGGTTTGGGGCTTGATTTTCTCCTCACTGCCCCTGGCCGTGAGACTTACTGTGGTGGTTCCTTGGTTTGTGCAATGGTTGGTTCGGGTGCCCCTGGCCGTGAGGCTTTCCCTTTGCTATGAAGTTGTCCCTTTTCTTGGCCTTGCCCATGAGCCCCTATTCTCTTTCTTGCTTTTACCGGTGAGCCTGTTGAGGATTATTTAGGTTCATTTTGCCCCGGCCAATTTTCTAAATTAGTGTTACATTTATACAATTGTGAAAAAGCTTATAACAAGGGGTGGAATTGAATGGATTCGATATTGGCCTAGTTTGTGAAGATTTAGAAAATTACCCCTTATGGATTATTCTCCTTTATTTTGTGAAATATGAAAGGCTTTTATAGCTTTATTTTGGGGAATCATGAAGTTGATATAAGTTGGATTTATGAAAGAATTTGAAAGCTTATGAAATTGTTGTTTGGAAAAAGTGTTTGGAGATTCAACATTAAAGATTGGAGAACATAAATACTGTATTTGAGTTCAGACTTGGATGTGTGAGTACATATAGGTGGTGGACCCATGGGTACAGTTATTACATTAGTTTTATGCCCGTTTTGACCTGTTCGAAACAAAATTTGGAGAGGATACCCTTCTTGGGTTGATCCAATTATAAAAAAAATTGAGAAAATGATATCCTCTGGATTGATTCAAGGATCTTGAGCTCTCTTTTTCAGATCTTTTTGTCACAATTTTGAGGGTTGCTTCACCCTTTATCCTTTCGGTCTTTTAGGTGGATTAATTATTCTTTTCTCTCATTCCCATTTTTATTCTTTTTTTTTCTTGCTTATTGGTTCGGTTTTCTGTGTTTATTTCTGATACATAAGTGCTCATATATAGCATTTTGCTATATATGAAACCTATATAAGCATTTTGCTATATATGAAACCATCAAGTAAGGTCGCAAGTAGGTCGGTTTTGTTTTGAGGCTTAGGACAATGATGACAAAGGCACGCCGGTGGTAGAGCAGAATGATATTCTATCCTACGATATCATGACCCAATCCTGGGACCTGATAAACTATAGGATGATACTATCATTCACTGACACAAGACTAGCAGGAGACCCGTACCTTCTTAGGTTGTTGGCGGTCCTACACCCGACAGCGTGATCTACTCGTGGACAATTATACTTTTCAAAAATATGATAAGAACAGATACAATATTTATAAAAATATTTTCACTACGAAATTGATATAACTTCATTTTTGTATGCCCAAAATCCATGTGCGTGCTAAAATATAAATTTTAAATGTGTAACAATTTGGTTGTCCACTTGTTGGTTATCAGTACCGGGCTAAGAAGTACCCTCCTAAGTTTAGTAGGACACACTTCTAGTTGAATGACGAGCTCTATACATCCGGGTGACCGATAGTAGTCTTCGACGTCCCTCGAGTACAAATATATTATAATTGAGCGAAATATATATATATTTAAGCCTAGCCCCGACCCGAGTGCTTGCAATCCCCTCTTTTCGGATTTTTCATATGTTTTATTGAATTTTTTGGGAAAAGCACTCGTGGTCCCTTTTTCCGGGATCTTCTCGAGATTTTGATATTTTTTTAGAATTGTCTTTGTCGATTTTTTCTGAATTTTCCACCGTGGGTCATTTGTCGATTTTCTCGAGCTTTTCAGGAAATGTTTCTTTTGTTTATACAATAAATATTAGCCCGCTTAAAGGAGCAACAGGCCTGCCAAATACAGATTTGATTTACATTACAATATTTTACTTCACAGCATGTTATACTGTTCTTCTTATTTACTGTACTTTCTACTGTTCATTTTCTTTTATGCTGCATGTTTTATTGTTTTGTTACACACTATTTTTGTTACACACTATACCTACCATAGTGTAGGAAAACTCAATGATTACATGTACCCTTTAAAACTAATATCAAACCCGAAGGTGCTACGACGAGGAGCTTGGAGCAAATATTGTGGGCAGCACGACGAGGACACTCAGAAGAGCAATGTCAAAACAAATTCATATTACTAATCACTTTCCTTAGTTTAAATAACAACCCATAGGATTTCGAGATGGTTTGTCTAGCGCAGCGTAAAACCTCACATATCACCTTTAGGCTTTTGCATAACCCTGTCGTGCAATTATAAATCATAACACTTTAGGATTCCGAGGTTGTTGTATGATACGTTGTAAATCCTCTTATCTTTTTAGGTCATTTGCACGATTGAATATCGTGTGAATATAAGTCCTAAATTCTAAACAAATTGTAGGAATAAACATTGAATAACATCATTTCAAAGACATAAAGTCAAATAATGAGATAGTTGTGAAATCACCAGGGTTTTCCCTGAATTTGTGATATCCCCTACTCTTCATTCATTTGGATTTCTTAAAATAGTTGTTCCTATTTGAGCCACTCCCATTTGATTTTTCAACGTCCAATCGTGGAAACTTGAACTTTGAAATATTAAAAGCAAAACCACTGATCTTAATCGAGAGTTTTCTTAAGTGACCATGGTCATTTAAGATGTAATTAACTATAGGGGTTTGCCACTATAGGGAACTTGAAACTCAGGTAAAATAAACTCTATCTAATCTTTATATTAGGTAGGGAAACTTGTTGGTCTCATATAAAAATATTTCGCAGACCAAATGGATGTCACAAATTCTTTAGTTTAGGTGATTGAGCCTACTATAGGTGTTATGTTTATTCTTCGGGAATTGTGTATTATTTGTGGTATTGTACTCAGTCATCCAAACTATTAAAAAATGTGAGACTTGTTTGGTCTCATCTCTTTTCAAAATTAAAAAATATATATATTACTTTCAAAAAAATCAAAATCACATATTTATATTTATACTAATTTCATATCTATAAAATTATCTCTTATCCAAAACCAAAATTAAAAAATTAAAACGACCGACACT
>NW_018164577.1:646601-667599 GCF_001263595.1 Phalaenopsis equestris
AAACTATATGGTTACCTCTTTCAAAATAAAAAAATGCAATATTTTGAATCAAAAAATGGTTTGAGAAACCCTCTTTGTAATAGATATCCAGCATAAACCAGATAATACTGTCATATTTAAAGCATAACCATTAGCATTGCAAAGAAAAATTACTGAATTATTTATACACAACCAAACTTAGAGCGGTAAAGGAAAGCAATATAAATGACTTTGTGTAATAAATTTGAATAAACGAATATCATATGCATAGTTTTCTCATCCTGTCATTATAAAAACAACACATATTGAAATCACATCCAACCATAGCATTCTATATTGGTGAACCACAAAGTTTAATATATGTAATTTTCTGATCGTATGGCACACGTGCAACCACATGTTTTTCGTTAATCGCTCAAATACAATTCCAAGTCATTTAAATAACATAATAGAGTTACTGCATATAAAAAACTTTTAGAAAAGATGAGCACAAAAATCTATCTTAAAGAATGTCATAATGCGTAGTGTGCTTTGAAACGTTGGGTCTTCAGGTCTAATAATTTTTTAAGATAAGCTGATCAGAGCATTTAAACCAACTGAAAAATATTTCTAATGAGCGTTGAAATCATTTCATGACCGACTTTATAAACTCATTAATGTAATAAAATATAGAGAGTTATAGCTAACATCTCTCTTGAAGTCATCCTAGAGAAGCTATAAATACTATTATTTCGTGTAGTTCTTCCAACAGATCAATAAGTATAATCCATATCATACGAAACATGTGAAATCTTATTGGGTGTCCCAAGAGCAATTCACTGAATCATTTGTCGCATATGAATATTGATGTCATATAAGGAGAACGAACAATATATAAATTATAGTACTCATACATTAAACGGAATGCAGTTGCAATAGTTCTTCTACGTCTTTCTCTATCGTTGTTATTTATTATTGTTATTCTAAAAGAGTTGAACACAATTAAAAAATGAAATGTCAATAAAAAAAATATGATTGAATACATAAATCTAAAACTAATGAAAAATATGTCAGGAATTAGAAAGAAATATCTAAAAAAAACTAAAATATTGATACATCTTAAAACATATACATAACAAGACACACAACACAGATACATGATGACACTGCTCGTACAAAAAAAATATTGATACATGATAAACACTGATACATAAGAAATAATGTCTCCTAAACACATACAACTTCTGCATAAAAAATACATTTAAAATACCATAACATTCATAGATCATGATTTTCATAAAAGAAGCATAAATAGTTATCCCTACGCTCATGTGTCATTGACATAAAGTACTCTCTCCAAACAGGATCTCTTAACAACTTCATTGAATACAAGTACAAAAATATATCTTCATAAGTTGCTTTAGTTTCTTCCAACATATTCATAATCTTGAATAAAAGTAGCATGTAATGTGTTAGACTCATTAGGTGCATGTAACAACTAATTGCAAAATTTGACCTCTTAAGAACATGCACCAAATTTTTTCTTTTTCTTTTTCTCAAGACATTTAGAATGGCTAAATCTAACTTTGTTTATGATAGGATTCGACCCTTCTGTTGAGCCCTCTTTTTTTCTTAAAATCTACATGCTCAACTATGTTAATATGCACTTCCTCACATGGTGTCCATGCATGATCATTTGCGGCCACGACTCCAAATATTAAATCCAACTTCTTTTCAAGCTCATAGTCAATGCCACTAAATTAAAAATTCTTGACATTTGGTATGACCAACAAATTACTTGGTAGATGATAATGTTGATATAATCGAAATGATTTTAAAAAATTGAAATGTTTTTTAACTGAAAATAATATTTTACCTCCAATCTCTTAGTCTCTCAATTTTTTGAAGCTTTAATGGTTCACTTCATAGGATCCCAAACTAAGCTTGTTGCTCCTCGCTTTAACTATTTTCATATTTTTTAATCCTTTTTTAACTGATCACATTTAATCTTCAATTGTAACCTAGCATACTCTATTCTAGTTCATCCTTTAAAATTTTTTTTTATGTTATGTCATCTTTCTTTGTTAAAATAGATTGTTGACATATTTCTCAATTCCACATACGTTAGAAAGAAATCACAAAAGAATAACTTCACATTTTTATTAATCTTGATGATCCCTCATTTTACTTGAAAACGACCGCTACTCGGTTGTGGTGTGAGAGGAGGAGAGAGCAAGAACGGAAAACGGAAGAGGATGAAGATCAAAGAGATGAGTTGAGAATTAATTGGGTTTTTTGAGAGATGATATCTGGGAAAACTCCCAAGGCATCCATTTTGGAACAAAAAGCAAAACAAAAAAAGGCAACCAAACATTGTTGGCATCTTCTTTTGATGTCATGGGCATAGGATATCCGCTAGAATGACCTTAGGGTATACTTCATGCACTTATGACTCCCCAAGGCTCGAGATTTCCATCTTTGATCCTCTGGCACTTGACCAAGATCGTTTTGCTAGGCTTTGGTTGTCGATGAGGATGGGAAGAGTTATTGGAGAGCTTCTTCACCCTTTTTCTTCTTCCTCTTCTCCATTCTTCTTCTTGCTCTCTCTTCTTTTCTTTCTCGGTGGAGATGGAGACTTGAGGAGCGATCACAAGAGTGCTTGGAGAGTTTCGGAGAGTTAGCTTCACTATTCTTCTTCCTCCTCCTCCTCTTCTCCGTTTTCCTTCTTCTTCCTCTTGTATTTTTTCTCATTCGTCGTCTTGGTCTGAGAAACAGAGAGGAAGAGCGAAGCGTGGTGTTACGTTGGCGCCGGAAAACTCCTTGTGAGGAGAGCTTCGTCGCCCGAGGGGAGGGGAGACCGGTACTTGGAGCATCGTCAGAATCTCTTCATGACAAAGAGAGCTTCTTCTCAAGCAACGAATGGACTTCGATCCACCACCGTGATAATATAACCTCCTGAACAATCGTATTTTTTCAGTTTCCTAGAGCTCTTATGTCAGATTGTTTGTTGTGCTTAGGGTATACTTCATTTCGGAACAAAAAGCAAAACATAAAAAGGCAGCCAAACATTGTTGGCACTTCTTTTGATGTCATGGGCATAAGATATCCACTAGAATGACCTTAGGGTATACTTCATGCACTTATGACTCCCCAAGGCTCGAGATATCCATCTCTGGTCCTCTGACACTTGACCAAGATCGTTTTGCTAGGCTTTGGTTGTCGATGAGGATGGGAAGAGTTATTGTAGAGCTTCTTAACCCTTTTTCTTCTTCCTCTTCTCCATTCTTCTTCTTGCTCCCTCTTCTTTTCTTTCTTGGTCGCCGTTCTGGTCCGAGAAGCTTGGAGGAGGGGAGATAGAGACTTGAGGAGCGATCACAAGAGTGCTTGGAGAGTTTCGAAAAGTTAGCTTCTCTATTCTTCTTCTTCCTCCTCTTCTCCATTTTCCTTCTTTCTTCTTCCTCTTGCATTTTTTCTCGTTCATCGTCTTGGTCTGAGAAACAGAGAGAAAGAGCATAGCGTTTTGTTGCGTCGGCGCCAGAAAACTCCTTGTGAGGAGAGCTTCATCACCCGAGAGGAGGGGAGGCCGGTGCTTGGAGCATCGTCGGAATCTCTTCATGACGAAGAGAGCTTCTTGAGCAACGAATGGACTTTGATCAACCACCGTGATAGTATAACCTCCTGAACAGTCGTATTTTTTCAGTTTCCTAGAGCTCTTATGTCTAATTGTTTGTTGTGCTTAGAGAAGACCAATAGGTTAGAGGCCTCTCGTGGATTCTCCCATGCGAATCCGAGTGATTTCCCCTTGAGGCCTAACACCAAAATCTCATAAAAAACAAGATTGTGTCAATCTTGTCATTTGTTCGCATTTTCACTTGGATGGACAAGTGAAATCGAAGGCTCGGGCGGATGACGATGCCCCTTAGCTCTATGCCGCGCAAATGGGTGGCGATGTCACATTGATTCGTGCAATATGGCGTTGACGCCTCTTCTATCGATTCAACCCTAGAACCTACGTGAGGTCGTTAGGAAGAGTTTGATGTATTGTCGAGCGTTTTGGGTTGCATTGCATATGTGTGCTCATCGCATTATTGCATGTGGATCATGCCGCATATCGTATGCGTGATAGCGTGAGCACTTCGGTCTGATCGGTCGCCCCGACACGATCGACCGATCACTTTGGGTCAGATCGGTCATCCCGGCCCAATTGCCCTATTTTTCGGGCCCGATCAGCTGCCTTGGCCCGATCGCCCTATGGCTTTGGGTCCGATCGGTCATCCCGACCCGATCGGCCTATTTTCTGATTTCAATCGGCCGCCTCGGCCTAATCAATTGATCATTTGGGTTTAATCAACCACCCCGCATTGATTACCCGCTTTAGGTCCAATCATCCATCCCAGCCCGATCGACCTATTTAATGGGCTCAATTGGCTGCCCCGACCCAATCACCCGATCTTTTGGGATCGATCGACCGCCTCGTTTTGATCACTCACTTTTGGTTTGATCAGTTGTCCCAGCCCAATCGACTTATTTTTCGGGCTCGATCAACAGCCCTAGCCCGATCGTCTGATCTTTTGAGTTTGATCAACCACCCTGCGTTGTTCCCTGCTTTGAGTTTGATCTGTCTTCCTGGCCCGATTGCCCTATTTTTTAGACGTGATTTGCCCTTCCAGCCCGACCGCCCTACTTCCCTGGCTAGATCGGTCGCCCCGACCTGACTGCCCTATCTTTTGGGTTCGAACGACTGCACAGCATCGATCACCCGCTTTGGGTCTGATCGGCCATCCTAAGCCGATCAGTCACTCTTTTGTGTCTGATCGATCGTCTGGATTGATCAACCCACTTTTTTGGTTCGATCGGTCGTTGCGGCCTGGTTAACCGATCACTTGCGTACTTGTATGTTTTTTTGCATGTGTATAGTTTTTTTTTCTGACTTGATGCCTATGATTTATATCATTGCATGTAAAATATATTTGTCTCATATGTCCTACATGTCGCATGTCTTGGATGTCTCCTTGAGCATCCTTGTTTGGGGCGTCTCTCTAAGCATCCACATCTTGTGGTGTAGCAATGAGCACCTAAAGTACGTCACATGCGTCATGTTGCATGTAACATCCTTATATTCATTTGCATAATGTGTGATTTGCCTTTTGACACCCATTGTGATTGTTTCATGCTTCAGTCAAACAATCACAATGTGGACCTTTTGCATATTTGTATGATTGTCCATTTGTCTTAATGATTTGTCCTACTTGTTAGAAAAGTGACCCATTTGTTGGTTGTGATACTCAAATGAGCATATCTCGACGAGCAATACGAGTTTTTGTATCGTGAGCAGCAAACAGTATGATTGTGCTGAAGATCCAAGGACACTAAAGTACGTCACATGCGTCACAGACCAGTATTTTATGGTCTAATATTTTAAAGTATAAAAAATGAATATATTTGCTACTATGAGTATTATCCATCTTACTTTAAAATTTATATATAATAGGCCATAATGAGGCCACTTCTTTTAAATGTCACATTTTTCTTATGACGTGTTTTAAATCTCTTGGATCTTTAAGACGTGGCCAGTGTGACGATCCAATTAAAGTCATACGACAACCGGAGACTTTACCCTATACATTTAGATGTTGATTAAAACACTTTTCGTTAGATAGTGTGCTAGCTAGAATTAGGATGCTAGGTAGTACTTTCGACGTCTCTGGCTATAGTTCTCTTTTGGTTTATTTGTTCTAGCAAAGCATCACTTTTGTGTTTGGTGCGCTTGTGCGCGTCGATTTTTTATATGCATTATAGTATATTAGCTAGGTCTTCTGCAGACAAAGATGTCATATATATGCACGCATACGTGTACAATAAAAAAAAAAGAGCACGTGACGATTTACATGCTAACTTTTGCTTGCAGCCCCTGCTTAGCTCCCCTGCCAGGCATGGCTCAGACATGTTGCATATAGATAGTTTTTTGTGCTAATATATTTTTGTGCAAGTCGAGTGATACCCATCCCTGGTGCTACAATACGCAGATGACTCACTCAAGAGCACGTGTCATATCAGTAATATCAAATTTTAGAGTCTAGAATGTTGATCTCACAGGAAATGAGGCAATCCTTGTTAGGAAAAGTTCTAGCCCAGTGGTTTTAGTTTTAGCCTGAAATTTGGATTTTTTTATTGTCCTACAAAATAATCCTAAAGTATCACAAGCAAATAAAAAATTTAAGTCCTACAAAAGTAATCCTAAATTACCACAATTATATTGAAAATGTCAAATATTTAGTGGTTCTTCCTTGTAATGAGTTAAGAGGATTTCATGAAATTGAAAATTGCAAGTAGAAAAGTTTAGTGACAAATAGGAACAATAAACTTCTTTACCCACTCTCGATAGCATAAAAAAATTTGGTTAGAAATGACTTTATTTCCATAAATCCCAAAACTAACCCATCAAAGCATATTTCTCTAACATTTGCACCTCCCTATAGGTCATATCCACCTATACCCTGTAGGTAAATGTGAAAAATCTATTTGATTATAAATAGTTGTTGTTTAGTGCTTAAGAGAGCCATTTGGAAGTTGTTAGTCACTGTAAAAGTGTTTTTCTTTGTTGCGGAAAGCTGTAGGATCACTACCCGAAGCTCCTAGCCGCTGCCCGAAGTCGTAGGAAGCCGTAGAATCACTACCCGGAGCTACTAGCTGTTGCCTGGAGCCTTAGGAAGTTGTAGGATCATTATCCAGAGTTTCTAGTTGCTGTCCAGAGCCATAGGAGATCGTAGGACCACCGTACACACTTGTTAGTTGCTGCCCGGAGCCATAGAAGATCGTAGGATCACCGTACACGCCTATCAGTTGTTGTACGCTTGTCAGTTGCTGTCCGGAGCCATAGGAGATCGTAGGATCACCGTACACGTTTGCCAGTTGCTGCACGGAGCCGTAGAAGGTCGTGGGATCACCGTACATGCTTGTCAGTTGCTGCTCGGAGTCGTAGGAGGTCGTAGAATCACCGTATATGCATGTTAGTTGATGCCTGGAGCCGTTCGAGATCATAGGAACACCATACACGCTTGCTAGTTACTGCCCGGAGTCGTAGGAGGTCCTAGAATCACCGCCCGGAGCCTTCGAAGGTCATAGGATCACCGTACAAGCTTGCTAGTTGCTGCCCAGAGCTATAGAAGGTCCTGGAATCATCGTACACGCTTGCTAGTTGCTACCCGGAGCCTTCAGAGGTCATAGGATCACCGTACAAGCTTGCTAGTTGCTGCCCGAAGCCGTCGGAGATTGTAGGATCCTCGTACACGCTTGCTAGCTGCTGCCTGGAGCCGTAGGAGATCGTACACGCTTGTTAGTTGCTGTTCAGAGTCGTAGAAAGTCATAAAATCACCTGTTTGGAGTTCCTTGCTACTGTTACTATTTGTTCTACTGCTTACTATTTTTTTTCTGCTTGTTAGTTGCTGCCCGGAGCCGTAGGAGATCGTACACGCTTGTTAGTTGCTGTTCAGAGTCGTAGGAAGTCATAAAATCACCTGTTTGGAGTTCCTAGCTACTGTTACTACTTGTTCTACTGCTTACTATTTTTTTTTTGTAATTTATTTAAATTTCCTGCAAATTATATTCTGTTTTGTAAGTTAAACACACAGCATGGATGGTAGCAGAAGATACGTCAGGTACGCAGGTACATTTTATTTATTGTTAATTTTTTTTCTGCAATTTACTCTTATTCTAACATATCATGTAGACACTGATTGCGATTTCATGTTCAAAACAAAACAATTTTCAAAAATTAATCAATATTTTCAAAACTAAACAAAAAAAAACATGACACGTTCTTTTAAATTTACCGGGGTTCCTCGGAAGAGGTAACCCACGGTTGCTAACGAGATCTCCCCGGTTTAAATGAGTTTCACAACTCTTTTAGACTAAGTAAATTCAAAAGAAAATATTGATACCGGAACGAGGGAACTGTGAGATCCTAACCAGTAGCGCTCTAATCAACTTTAGCCCCCTCATAATGACAACAAAATCAAGAACTTGAAACACACCTGATAAAACATTTTGAACTTTAGACTTTAGGATTGTTAGTTCGATGAGTTTGGAGCAACTTCGTGGGCAGCACGGCAAGGAGCTTAAAGCGGACTACAAGAGAAGATGGTCATCATTCTACAACAGCAAAACAAGTCTACACCAGCTAAACTCTTTTTTTAGTCTAAATAACAACCCATAGGAATTCGAGGTAGCGCGCCCAGCGCGACGTAAATCCTCACACCCTCTTTAGGCTTCTGTACAACCATATTGTGCAGCGTAAATCCTAACTCGCCTTAGATTGAGAGGTAGAAGAGGGGATATGCCAAAAAAATTCACAAGGATACAAAAAATGTTTGGATATTTTGTGTGTTTCATTGTGAACTTCACACCTTCCCCCTTTAAAAACAACTACTTACAAAGTGATGTATTCACAATTATTACTAAAATATAGTATACAAAAGGCTAACAATGTTTCTATAAATGTTCCTATGTGAGCAAGAGAATAATAATAACTTGCAACCTAAGCAATGTCTCATGGAATGGGAATCCAAGAATTGCATTTGCCCGTCTGCTTGGAATTTAACCTTCGCCATGAACTCTGTGTCCTATGTAGCTTTGATATCTCACTATGATCTACTACCACATGCTTCTTAACCCCCTTCCACCCCCAATCCCTCTCGTAAATAAAATCAACAGCAGATTCACTCCCTTCCCCAGCTATTTATAAATTTTGACTCCAACAATGCTTCATCCTCTAGCACGTAAAAACTATAGAAAATTATTAAACAACACTAAAGCAAACAAAAAATACAAAAAAAAAAACATTGATGATTTCCCCCAAATATACAATAACAATAACAAAAACAACAAGTCATTATCCCACACAGTAGGGTCGGCTATCAAAGTGGAGTAGGCCATGTTCAATTATTTTCTCCATTGTGTCCTATTGAGTGTGTTATTTTCATTTAATTTTAATAAATTAAGATCATTTTTTTATACAATATGCCCAATTCTTTTAGGTTTACCTATGTTTTTCTTAACATAAGTTAAATCTAAAACCTCTACTCTCCTAACTGGATCATTATATAGTCGATGTTTAGTGTGATCAAACCATCTAAGATAACTCTCTCTAATCTTGCTGCCACTAAAACTACACCAACCCCAACCCTTTCACGGATACCCCTTTCACGGATACATTCATTTCGTATTTTGTCTCTAAGTGTCAAGTCACTCATCCACCTAAACATGCTCATCCCAACAACACTTTAGCTTATTTTATGCTTCTCTTTTGAAGGTCAACATTCTGCGTCATAAAACATTGCAGATCTGATCGTCATCTTATAAAATTTTCCTTTAAGCAGTACTTTTCTATCACATAATATGCCTGAAGAATTCCTCCACTTCAACCAACCAACTTGAATTCTACTAATAATAGCCTCATTTATATCACCATCACTTTGAGCAACAGACCCGATATATCTAAAACGTCCACACCTTTTAATCATTGGATCACCTATAGTTACAACTATCTCATTAGATCTACTACTAATAAAATTACATTCCATGTATTCAATTTTAGAAACTCAATGATTCAAGTTTTTGCTGAACATTTTGTCTACCCTTATCCACAGTAAGGAAATCATCAGCAAAAAGCATACACCAAGGTACATCCTCCTGTAAAAGTCCAATAGAGAATCCATAACTAAAGCAAACATAATATAGGTTTAAAGTCGGTCCTTGATGTAATCCAAATGAAATATGAAAATACTTGGTCAATCCACCTTTTGTTCAAGCAATAAAATGTTCAACCATAATATTACATCTTAGAACATAAAAGGGCTCTTTTGGGAAGAGTGTATCTAAATTATATGACTTTGATCAATGATATCACATCAACTATTGTAGCCTTATTGAAACCAAAATTGGTCCGCACTCACTGTTAGACCAAAAATTCAATACAAAGTTGAATAAGTTTTATCGATATTCGGAACTTCTATGCTACACTGAGAATATAACTTGGATAAAATGTGACATCCCTTAGGTCTCCTTTACCCTTCTCTTTTCACCCCCTAACTCATTGATGAAGAGATCTCTTTTTCTCATTTTATCAATTGGTGTATGCGTTGAAAATGATTCTAATAGTAAAATCCATTGGGATTTCTCTTCTTTGTATTTCTTCTTCCATGAATAAAAACTAGATTTTTGTTGGGAATTTCAATGTACATCCCACCCTTCCCCCAAATACCAAACTTAGCTCTAATGACTATATTTTAATACGGGCACCAAGACCTAGCTAATATGTGTGTATTTTACACTTTGTATAAAAATTAATATGCCTCTCCAATTAGGACCAAAATTGAAAGAGCTTTTTATAATAATGATTGGCTAGATATCTATCCTCAACCAGTCTGTAAGTTCTTTCTTCGTTTTCCTTTGATCACTCTATTTTGGTCATTATTACTTGAAATTAATTTTCTCTTCTCTTCATCATAGATTCCTTTCTACAAAATTCTTGAAGTGATTGTTATGATTATAATAATCAAGTGGTTATTGTTTGATTTACTTGCATATATATATATATAACAAAAATTTGAGGGTTGTTTCAAGGCTCTAAAAGTTGCTTCTGGGAGTAAAACTAATAATTTGCATCAGTTGATCCAATTAATCAAGAATTATTGACATAAGCCAAGGATAATCAAGATAATTTAATTAAAGCTTTTATTAGTGAAAATAATTGGACCAACCAATTAGCAAAAGTTGCTTGGCTTTGTAAAGAAGTAGATACATTTTGTTTTATCTACATAAGCTTTAGGGATATAATGAACAAAAATTTCATCAAGAAAATCCATACGATGCATGCCACTCTCCATTCCATGCTTCATTTCAAATTACAATAATTGTTATATTCATACTTCCTCTTCTCAACTTCATATGCATGAAAGTCATACTGTTCCAAGATATCTCTTAGAGTAGCTCGTTGTTGTTTTCTCCAATTTTGATATAAAAAAGCACTTTCAGTGCTAAAAATGCTCCTGATCACAATAGAGTCATTTACTAATTGTTGAAAAATTGTGGGACCTCAGTTCATCATTGTCAAACCTTTTTTTTTTGTGAGAAATGTAGGCACATGAATATGGTTAAACACAATTATCACTCATATCCCCAATAATTCTTATGTTGTGACTCGTTGGCTAATTTAAAACCTACCTCTCTTTGCAATATATTTTCAAAATTATTATTAAACTCTTAGCCAATAGACTCGAGAGAAATAATTTATTCCAATCATTAATCATTCCAAAGCTACTATTGTCCACAACAAAAGTATTATTGATAATGCTACTATGGCTTATGAGATTATCAAAAACATCCATCCCTCTCATTGCCCAAACCTTTTGGTACAAGGATTAACAAACATAAGGCTTATGATAATGTTTGTAGGTAATCCCTTTTATCTAGGCTTAGTGATAAAAGGTAACCTTCACTCTTTGTTCAGAAGGTGGGGGCTAGTATCAAGGTTGTGCCTTCCTCTATTATTGCAAATGGTTAAAAATTATTTTAATAGAACAAATGGGTTAAGTCATATATGTTCCCTCTCCTTCTTTTTCTCTTCACTATAGGAATGAACTCATATTTTGTATGATAGTGTTTTTACATTCCCATTTTCTTCATATCTTTAGCCACCAAAAATTTGTTTCAATTAAATGACCAACTTATTTTAGCATTCTGTATTTGAGACTATTAACTCACTGAAGTGCAACCTCCAAAATTTTGCCAATTATATTGGCATGTATGTCAACCAATTGAAGTTTAAAAAGTGATTTTCTAATATTGTTGGAAAAAATAATTATTTCTATGAACAAAATTTGTTTTTTCTCCTATACTTTATCCTATAGTCCTTAAATATTGGTTGAATTCTGCTGATAGACTACAGTATGTTTGATAGGCCTAACAATTAGATGGCTAGGTAGAAGCATAAATATTGTATAGCCTATCAATTTCAACTAATAAAATTTTCTATCTCAAGCTACTTATCATCTTGGTTAAGATCAATGTCGCTTCCTAAAATTGTCTTTAAAAAGGTTACTACTACAATTATTAGGCTTTCTTTGATGCGGGTAATGTGAAAAAAATTTCACTTTATATCCTAGCATAAACTAAATGAGCAAGAGCCTAACGGGGAACGGGTCTTTCCTCTATCTCCAACCTCAACGTACTTGCAGAATGAAAATTGTGTGGAGATATTCAATTCTTCTAATATGTTTTCTGTCTAATGTAGGACCTCATATGGCTCTCTTTTGAATACAAAGTTTGGGAAAGCATTTGCTCTCTGAAAAGTGTTGAAACCCATTTCTACTTGTATGCATCGCTGGATATCTTACTTGATAGGCAGATTGATCCATTATATCTCTCTTTAGTGGTCCTCAGCTCAATAAAATATCTTTAAATGAAATGTTTGGTTATAATATCCACTCCCTGCTGAATCCATCTATTAATATGAAGTTTAATGCCTTCATCCTGAATTTGAGTTGGCGTTTACGAAATGCCCATGCTAGTTTTAGTTGACATGCCATGATGATATTATTTAAACTCCCATTCTGGATAGAATCGGCAAAATGTATGATGGGAAAATGGCACTGTTTATGACTCATAATTCATCCGGTTCAAAGATTTTTCTCTTAATATTTTTTTAATACAATTAGATGGCTTTAATTAGGGTTCTAAAATTGTAATAACCTCAATGATTGAGGAATTCTGGTATGCAATAATGAGTTGTAAAATCAAACGCATCACATAATTGGATGCCAAAATTCTATGTGGTTAACAGAAACCTTCGGCCTGATGGCCACTAAGCCTTGTTCGAGGCTTCACCTCTTCAAAATCTGCAAGGTAACGCTATTCATGATCAATGCATCACTAAATGTATCTATTTTGGCAGCTCAAACAGCCGGATCAATGCGCAATCATAATGTCTTCTGTAATATAAAAGAGCAACAGCTTTCAGCAATCCCCACTCAGACTAAGAAAACCAATTATGAGACAAAAAGGACCTCACGAATCATAATCAACACCTTCTTGATCGAAAACATATAGCCATAGTGCAGAGATCCGGCTGCAGCGCATGGTGTTAGAAGACCTATAATTTGACGAAGGTAGAAGCGACTTACTAGAGTTGCCGCAGCCGACGAGGAGGATGTGGTGAGAAGGACGGATGTAGAGGTGGAAGAGAGGAGCTAGGGCTTTGTACTTCTGGTACCAGTCGAACGGACTTGGGTCTTCCCGGTAACGCTGATCCCAATAAGCAGGCTCGCCGTAGGAGTGCAACCCCGTTGAAGAAGACATCCCCCTTCCTCTCTCTCTCTCTCTCTCTCTCTCTCTCTCTCTCTCTCTCTAGGTCGAACTCCGAGAGCGCAACCGTGCGTCGGAACCCGGCGAGGACGTAGCTACAGTGTTAGTTACGTAATATTTGAAGTTTAGATGCTACTTGTGTAAATACACTGAAATTAAGTGGTATTTATCAAAAACTATCTTTTTAACTTTTTATTTTTTAAAAACGATGAGCCCTTATTATAAAAAAATAAAGCTTCAGATACTATCTCGCAGTAAAATATTATTATATTTATATTAAAAATTTATAAAAAAATTTAAATTTTAGTCAGACTAATTTAAGAGAAATTATTTTTAAGAAATAAAAAATTTAAATTTTATATAATTCTTATTTTAAAGATAAATTTGGTAATTATTAGATTTATCCCGACCAAAAATCAATTAATCCTTTTTTTTAGAATTAGGAAAATGCGCATACACACTATGCAATTCTTATGTATTTTCATATTTAACATCTAAACTTTGATATTTATTTATAAAAGACTCAAATCTTTAATATCATGTCAAAAACATCATTAGGGTTTAGTTTCTTAAAGTAAAATGCATTTTCATGCTTATATCAAATTTTGAATGCTAGACATGTAAATCCATAATAAATGTGTCGTGAATGTAAATGCGACTAAATTTTATTTCGGGTTTTGTATACACATTAGTTACATTTTGTGCAACCCTTTTACTCTCCTCTTGTCTTCTCAATATAGAAATAGATCTACAAACGTCTATTATCACTTTTACAGCTTTCGACCACCAAAAAATAACATCGACCACAACTCACTGACTGTCGTTGATCACCATTGGATGTCGCCCACTCCTTGCGATAAAGCATCTTGCAAAGCAACAACTGACGTCGCGAAGTCACGAAGCAACCTGCGAAGCAGTATATCATTCTGAACATTGGGTTTACCCCAAAGACTGTGCAACAAAGTACCCCTAAGATAGTGTAACAATACATCTCAAAGACAGAGCAACATCGAATATCGAATATCAGTAATGATGCACCTCACTTACTCTCGTGTAGTTCTCAACTCAGGTCCCACAGCCTACAAACGTCATCACACCTCACAATTATGACCTACGCAACTAACTATGATCTACGTGATTCACAGCTCATGCAGCTCTTGACTCCAACCCTCACGACCTACGGACGTCATTACAATTAACCATTACGGCCTAGGTGACAAACTACTACCTACGTGGTCCACAGCTTTTGCAGCTCATGATTATGGCCTCTATGGCCCACAGATCTCATCGTGGCTCTCCACTATGACCTATATAACCTACATGGTCAACAGTTCTGCAACTCCCTACTACGACCTCTATGGCTCCAATGCTTCTCAAGAATCATCTACAACCCACCTGACCAACTACTATCATGGTCATAAATTATGGATATTCAACTTTTTAATTTTATCTTCCTTAATTCAACAGAAGAGTGAACTTATGAACTCACAATTCATAATGGATTCTTTCATCTAGGCTAGACCCGTTTTTTTTTCCCTTTTTAAGAAGTTTCCACGTAAAAAGTTGAGTTGCATCCTCCTGCATACTTCTCTTTAATTACCTGAGTGTATGTTGATTTTTCGTGCAGTGCTAAGACAATAAATAAACATTACTCTACCGTCATGAATCTTCTAGCACACATCAGTTCACATACATCACCTTGAGGTTGAAGAAATATTATCACATTTATAATATCACAAGTGCTACATATTCATGACAAAAAAAAAAAACTATAATAATAATTATTACAATGTATTTTTATTATAAAAATATTCTCTTTTATAAGTATTTTCTTTATTAAGAAAATTAATTATACTGTTCATGAAGCACGCACTCACAAAGTATAATTAATGTTTTTGAGCTTGCTAATAGTGAGACGTTATAAAACCTTGAAAATAGGCATGAGCCACTTTTAAGTTCTAATAAAATTCACGTAAAATTTACAAATATATCATACAACCCTTATGTATTTGCATATCCAACACATATAGTTTAATATTTACACTTCTAACATTTTAGTGCCATTAAACTACATATGAAAATATATGCCTGACCTTTTAAAATATAGCTACGATGCTATTTTTTGATGTAATATTAAAAAATAGAGGGGTCTGTATGTAATAAATATGAATATTTAGAAGAAAACATAAAGATTGTGTGGCATGATTGAACCGCGGCTCTTGCTATGGTGGCATATTGCTTAATTATTTATATAATGCCTATCAATGGGATTATCTAATAAAAAGTTAGAAAAATATCTGCCATACAATTACAAAATTCTCCTTGCATGAAAAACATTTAAATTAAGATACTTGGTCAATTTTCATTAAATGAGTATCATAACCATTAAATTTATTTTAATGAGTTAAATATGCGATTAAGCAAAAAAAATAAAAAAACAAAATTATATAGCTTGTTTCTAAAAGTTAAATTTAAGATTTATAAAACTGAAATATATATGATTAAGCAAATAAAATTTATATAACATTTTAATCCCAGAGTTTATAAAAATGTCAACATAATCATCAACTATTTTAAAATTGAGCTCTAATAATTCTTAATGTGAACCATTTCAACATCAATTTAAAGAATCTGAGGACCATTTCGACGAATATAAACAATGGGACTAAAACAGGCCCATTTAAATAGTTAGAGGCCATTTTTACACTATAGTTGACATAAAATTCTAAACCCTAAACCCTAAAATCCAAATGTCAAGAAAAATACACTAAAATAGTTGTGCAACATCAACACATGGGATGAAGTCATACTGACTCAAATCAATATAAGCTTTATAGCCATAAAATTACCAATGAGATGAGACTACATTACATAACCAATCAATTAAAATTTGTCTTGTACTCATCTAAAAACTAAATCTAATGATTTTAAAGCCCAACTTAATAAATAGGGGCATTTATATACATAACAACCAATTCCTATGTATTTACATATATAAAAGCTAAACTCTATTTTTACATTAATACCAACCAAATATTTCACACATACAAAATACCACTATTTTAAAACTTTTAAAAAATGAAATATATCTTTCATGCATAAGATTATATATATATATATATATATATATATGTAAAAATTGAAGTTGAGATGTTAGATATGTTAGATAAGTGTGACGATCCTGCCAATAAAATGTGAGTGAGAATTCTCTCATTTTCATGAAAAAAAAACTTGCGTACGTTGTCCGGACGCAAAGCTGCATCCGAACAATGATCGCGGCTGAGCAATAAAAAAACCGCGATCAGCGAATCGCAGCCGTTGTCAGGACGCAGCGTACGCAAGTTTTTTTCAATTTTCATATGATCATACGCAGAAACCCAAAAAAAATAATTGGCAGCATAATAACATCAAAGTCATATTCCTCTAAATAGAGTTACAATGAAGAGAGTGTCACAGCTGCTAAGATCTCATGATATGCGAGCTACAAAATTGACATATTTTAATTAATTAAAACATTATTATTTATCAGCGAAGAGGCGATGAAAAGAAAATAACAAAGAAGTACACGATAAATCCTGTTAGAAGTATTCCCCCATAGATGAAAACTTGTGAAGAATGTGCAGGCAATTTGTACTCGATCTTACAGCACCTCATTTTATCCTTTTCAGCAACTAAAACACGCTGTACATAACTGTTTTTTTCCCCAAAAAAAATAATTAAATAAATAGATCATGGCAGGTAAGAACATTTGATATATTATAACATATAATTGCTTTGAGTGTTTTTTTAAAAGAAGTTAATTTTAAAAAATAAAAATAAAACATGCAAAATAACACTTAACAAATATATCTTTAAAATTAAAATAAAAAACAAATCAAATTCCATATATAGAATAGCATTTATGGAATAAAAAAGACAGAATGGCCTAATAACAACTGGATGAACATTAATAGCCTAAAACACATCAAAAGTCACAATAACTCATTGAATTACTCATTAGATTCATTCCCTAACATTTATATTCAAGAAGTAATGTATAAGAAAACTTACCGGTCAGTATATATGGTACTCTGAAATATGTCCGAACTGTTCTGGTATGCATCTTCTAAGCGGTGGTCATATAGAAGTGCGGATAAATCAACTAATTGTTCCTCAATTTTCTGTTTAATGAAGTAATATTTTATACAATATAAATAAAATGTAGGGATTCGGATATTGGCTGAGTTGAAATTAGTTCGCTTACATCCAAATATTGTTCCAGGCGCTCCACAAGCTCATGTGGGAACGGTTCAGGCAAATTTGTAACCTTCTTGTAAAACTTTTCCAGCCACAGATCAGTTGCAGTCTTATTTTTCTTTCCTTTCACAGGCTCGCCAAGTGGAGTCTTGAGGTGCTCGGAAGCAAAAGACTGAACGGCCTACAAAAATATCGTTAATTTTAGATTTGCATGCATGCCTTAAAATTCTCATGTATTTAAATGTTTATTAGCTAAGCCTTTATATTTACTAATATAACACCGTAATCTATGAAAAGGTGCATTTAACTTTTTAAAAGTTAAAAGTCGTAATTTGGAGCTAGATTTGTAAATATATAGGGATTGGGTGATATGCACAGAAATGCCCCAAGATTAATTTATCAAAAATGATATACACGTTTGTAGCATATGTTTTGACTATGATCTAGACACTAGGATGTTATATTTACTTAAAATGAAGATAAAGATATACATTTAAGTTTTGGGGAATGATTCTAAATAACCTAAGAAATAAGAAATAAAAATAACAAGTGATTGAATTTGGAGATGTTATTTTACTTCTGAAGTATCTCGTATTTTGTGAAGAGCAGCATCAACATTTGCATATATTGAGCTTCTCTGCAATAACAGAAGATGGAAGAAAGAGGTCATGCATTTGTTTAAACTTCATAAGTTCAACTAGAACAATATGTAACACAAAAGTTGAGCAATAAAAATGTCACAAAAACTGCAGGTGGCATGCAAAAGCTTTTTGGTTAATATTTGAGTAAAATGTCAAAATAGTCCCCTAACTGTTGATATGGGTCATTTTAGTCCTAGAATTAAAAAAAAGCTAAATTTGTCCTCAAACTCTTTAACTTAGGGCTGAAAAAGTTCTCTGTGAGGACTATTTCAGCACATTTAAAAGAGTGCAGAGACTAACTTAACACTTTAATAGACTCTGGGATAAAATGACCCCCCTGCAAAAGAATTAATGAACTATTTTGACACTTTTCTTGTTACCATTTTTAAGTAAAAGTGCAATATAAAGTAACAGCCATACATACCAAGGCAGCATCCTGTAGCATTTGACTAATTTTAGATGTATTGGAGAAAGGCCCATATGGATGACAACCACAAGCCCAAAGCCAGTTAACAATGGGTCTTTCATGTATATGTGATGCTCTCTCATAAGGCGCACTTAAACCTCCAACTGCTGAAGCTAATCCTGCCAAGATATGGCGCTGTGCCATGGAGGGAAAGGCATACTGCTTTGTGGTTTCAGAAACATAGCTATTGAAGAAATGATTAAGTTTACCTCAAAAAGATAAAAATGCAATAACAACTTCCCAAAATTATAGGCAAAACTGCAATTGAATGGAATAAAACGACATCTTGGATCTATTCTTTCTTCTTACAAAGGGAAATTAACAAAAACTTGAAAGTAGAAATGCATTAAAAAGTTTTTAAGAGAATAAATTGTGCAACATCACTCTGACAACTTGCATGGTCTGTAATCACAAAGAAATAGGATGTTTGTAAGAGATAAATAGCTCAGTTTTTTGCATCTTACATTGTCTGTAACCACAAAGGTATCGAAATATAAATGCACCAGTTTCATCGAACTTAAACTCAGTTTTTCCCAACCCCAGCTGCAAAACCCGACTCCCATTCAGAAAGTTGAATCAACCATTGTTTAGTGAGTTAAGGAGAAAGAAAAATAGAGGAGCAAGGAACTATAGCAAGTACCTACTTTATCTAACTGGTTTTGAAATTATTGTGCTTATAAATCTGCAAAAAATAACATGATTAGGCATTTTCTAATGTTTGCCAACTTCCTATTACAGAAAAAAGAGAGCCAAAAAGCCAACGTTTGAAACAATGCATACGTTTTTTCTATCTCAAGAATCTTGACCGAATGTGTTTTTACTCATAAAACATAGACGTAGCACACAATTCTTATGTATTTACATATCACAAAGCTATACTTCCATATTTACATATATAGCACTTGGTGCTTTAAACTTATCCATGAAAAGATGTATTTCACTTTTAAGAAGTGGTACTAGTGTTATTTTTGATGTGATATTAAGAATTTGAGTGTTATGTCTGCAACTATAAAGTTTGGGTGTGAAATATGTAAAAATATAAGAATTATGTGCTACGTATGTCAATTTCCCTAAAACATTTATTTGCTCTTAACAATGGCATTTCCAAGCTAGCAGTACTTAAGTTTGCCACAGGAAAGAAGAAAAGCAAGACAAGATGGCCATGCCCAGCTAAGACTATCGCTGGTTTGTCCTGGTGACTGTATTTAAGCTTGAGAGACAATATTCTAAGCAGTCTCATTAAGATTGTGAGGCGTTGATGCAGGGCTGTTAAGCCCTCCGGACAGGAAAAAGGGAGACAGATCCAGCCTTCCTGTTGGAACGGACAGGTCCAATTCACTTAAACGAGACTTCCTTCTTTGCTCGATTCTCCCGTGTCCTATTCCTTCACCGCTCCTAGCTGTTGCATGCCGCTCCTAGTCGTTGCTCGATTCTCCCTTCCATTTTTCACCTCCTTCCTTTCCTAGGATCTTTCCTATGCTGTCTTTCTTCTTCCCCAATTTATGCACGTTTTTTTTCTTAAGCCTAATTAGTGTTCTTTGGTGATGATTTCTGATTCCAGAATTGCCTCTACGGCATCTCCCTCTCGACGGCTGTATCCATTGACGAGCGATGCTTCGGCTGGTACCTTGTTCGAGGTGGTGAGTACCCCCAATATATCTCGCTGCCATCCACAGTCCAGCACCACCCCCTCCTACTGCCACAACTCCCAACCTCCTCCAACGGGCTGCAACCCTTCAGGCTCCTCCCAGCATTCACTGTCCCGCTTGCCGCACGTTCTAGCTGGTCGTTCACCCTCATGTGTCGTCCTAGTCACAGCCGTACCCTTCTGCATCCTTCAGGAGGCCACAGGATCCCTCAACTTCACTCAGCAGTCATCCCATCTGCTTTTGGTGGGTCATTCACCACTTCAGTGCCTTCCGCACTATTAGCAGACCCCCTCCCATATACTTCTGCCAGTTTCCAGCACTGCCGTTTTCTCTGGCGTTCTTTTAATAGTTGCCAACCCCCTTCCCCAGCCTTCTCGCAAGCCCTTAGCCACCGTCCAACACTGTCCAGGATGTTATTGTCTTTTGCCTCATTTATTTTATTACTTACTGAGTCATAGCACTTTGTATTACTATTTTACATGCTTATGCTGCTTCCCGTCCAGGAGTTGTCTTGTTCATTCTTAAATTCAACAATAAAATGTCTTTTGAGTCATAGTTTGACTTAAATCCGGTATCATTTGGTATCAAAGCTAAGGAAACCCTAGTCGTAGGCTAGGGTTCCCCGGTATCCGCCCCACCCAAACCACTCAAAAAAAAAAAAAAAAAAAAAAAAAAAAAAAAATTTT